>NW_011888800.1:7748552-7794329 GCF_000151845.1 Pteropus vampyrus | reverse complement strand
GCCCTGAACTGGACAGACATACCAGTGGCCATGGGTGAGACCAACAGCAGCTGCTGTTGCCCACTTGAGGCTGGGGCCATGTGCCACCTTTGCAGAATGAAATCCTATTCATAAGCTTTAGCAGACTATGGTTTAGTGTCATTCACTCTCAGTTCCCCTTCTTATAAGAAGACGACTGTTTTAAGGTCATTAAAAAAGGAATATTCTGATTTTTTTAGGAAGCTGAGTTTTGCCCCAGACGGGGGAAAATGAAAACAGAATTGTACATTTTAGGAAGGGATTGTCTATGGCTATTTTTACTTCTTAGTTCCTTTTTAAGGGTTTTATTGTGTCCTCTGCCAAATAATTTGTGAAAATTCCTTATTTATTCCTATAATACATATAACTCAATATCAAAGGGATTTTGATGTGATTATTGCTGCTGTTGTTTTTGTAGCTTAAAGGCACAGACGGCATTTAAGTGTCAGTCTCTGGCCTACACATTAGGTGTTTCTGTCCGACACCTGCCTCAGGCTCCCAGTGCTCTGCAGTATTGCCTGGAAGCATATTTCTGTTGGAAGAATGAGCATTTTAATAATAGTTATTGCTGTGGAGTGGGGCATAAGGCATGCTGTCTTTAAGGACTATAGCTGTGAAGACAAAATTACATTTTGGATAAAGAGATAAAACAAGGCACTACTTAAGTTATTAAGTTGGATGAATTGAGATTCAGTAGTTCAGAAAGGGGAAATTCATTGTTCATTAGTCAGGAAGACGTTTTGTTACATCAGCAAGATTAGACTTAGATCAGGCAGGGGGTTTAGGGTCTGGCTTGAAGAAAAATTCCTTTTTATTCTAGGCAGAAAGAATCCTTTGAAAAATGAGTAGAAATGCAAAATACATGCTGCTTTGTGAGAGGGCGTGACAGACTGAGCTGGCTAAAACAGGTGGGCCGAATTATGGAAGAATAAGGAAACCTATGAGAAGGTCGGAGAGGCCAGTAGATTCCTCAACATTTTGATAAAAGCATTATGTTCTAGGGTGGTTATTCTATGGTGGTTAGAGAGTAATCGACAGGAAGGAAGATAAATCATAAGGATAGTATTTTATAAGGCCCAAGGTTATGTATGTTAACAAGTTTGAGGGGCTGAGAGCTTCATGAGAAGAAGCTTCATGATGTTCCAGGGCCTTATTCTCCTTAAAGAAGGACCTTGGTAGATTGGATAAAGATATGTGTAATATTGCTTGAAGTATGTTTCTGATTTCCCAGTGTGAGAGTTCCTGTTTTAAAAGCTTTGTTAGTGCCCAGTGCCTTCAGCAGTATTTCTCAGAAACATTTCTGTGCCGTAACATATTAAAGGAAAGAACATTCTTTCTAGGTAGGGTGAGAGAATCACCATCTGACAGGAGGAATACGAAACTTAGGATGGTGTGTATTTTAAATTTCATTTATATTTCGCTCTCATCTTTGCTACTTCACCCAGGCTCCAGTCATTTCGGACTCCCTCCCACTGTGCCATTGTCTGCACTGTTGCCGTTTCCTTTCTTCTCGCCCAACAGCGTCTTGCCCATGTGACAAGGCTTCTTTCAGTGGCACTTCCTCTATAAAGTCTTCTCTGACCTGCAGGCACATTCAATCACTTCCCTCTTTATGCTCCCAGAGCCCTTTCAGGTTTCTCTGTCATGGCATCCACACCATCCTCTCTGGATGCAGTGAGTTGTCTGTCTCTTCTACTCATGTTGGAACTCCGTGAGCTCTGGGCTCATGTCTTGATACACGTCAAGTAGTGTCTGCAGCATGGCCGTTCATTCATTCACTCATTCATTTATTTATTTTTGAAACATGGCCTTTTAGTAAATGCTTGGCGAATAGATGGATCACTGTTGTTGTCAGCCAGTTATTACATGCCTGCTGCACACCAGCAACTCTGCAAAGTTTTGAAGATACAAAGAGATCCAGACCATCTCTGTTGTTTTTGAGAAACAGCGCTGAAGAGTTGAGGAGACTGAACAAATGATAAGATATGACAATCAAAAGGGTTTCTATTATAGATTATCTTTTTTTAAAAATTAGACCTTATTAAGTTAAAAAGGACAGAAATATTACATATTTATACCAACTAACACTAGAGAAGATTGTACTAACTTTTAAAAATGAGGTCAGCATTAAAAGAAAAAAAATCCAATACAAATCAACATACTTTTTTATTTTTTCATAAGATGAAAAATAACATAATAGCAACAATAGCATTCAAATTGATGGAAATATTACTTAGTTTTTCTCATTTCTGAGTTCCCTTCGGGCTTTGAAATTTTATTATACTATTATTTAAAGTATAAATTTTAAATATAAACTGAAAAAATTTTTATAAGAAAATAGATAATGAGAAAAATAAGCTCATAGCAAGTTAGCCACACAGAAAATGTTTTTATAATTATATTCTTTGAGGTTAAATTTCTATGTGACAATTATGCCATCTAGTGGTTCAATTTTTACTAATTTAAAATTTTTTTTTAAATTTTATTTTTAATGTAGTAAAAACACAACATAAAATCTACCATCTTAATCATTGTTAATGTACAGTTCAGTAGTATTATATTTACTCACATTGTTTTGCAACAGATTTTAGAAATTCTTCATCGTATAAAACTGAAACTCCATATCCATTAAACCACCCTTTCCCCTTTCCCCAGCCCTTGGCAACCCCCATTCTACTTTCTGTTTCTATGAATTTGACACTCTAGATGCCTCGTGTAAGTGGTAGAAAACAGCTACACCGAGAATACCATCCAGCTGCCTTCTCTCTGAACCATTAAATATCAAGTGGAGTTTTACATCTTTTCTCTGAACCATTAAATATCAAGTGGAGTTTTACATCTACTTGAAAATCTCAAGTAGAAACAACATTGGCCAGAAATGTTGAACCCTTTCTTTAGCATTTTAGGGAAAAAAGACGTTGCCTTCCTCTTGTGCTTCCTAAGAGAATGAAAGAAGAGGTTATGTAACCTCGATTTCCCATTGGTAAGTTGTTAGGGGCAGCTGGCCTTTGGTCTAGTTTTGTGACTGAAGAGAAAGGAGCAAGTGAATCTTCCACCTAGTTCTTTGGGGAAAACAGTAGGAGTGGGATCAGGTCGCTCTCAGCAAAGCTGTATGCATCCTTTTTGTGCAAGAGATTTCTCTTTGCATCACTCAGGTCATCTTTTTTTCTTTTTATATCATATCTATAGGATCCTGGCTTGGTATTTGACTAGTGGAGTTTTTGGAGATCTCATTTAAATGCAGCTTAGAAATGGCAACTGAGCCTAAATGCAGCTTAGAAATGGCAACATAAGCCTAAAGCCTTAGACCAGAACTACAACTCAAAATGTTCTCTCTTGCACAGAGCACCAGCCTCCTTACATCATTGCAGTGTTGCCTCGATATGTGGAGATCCGAACATTTGAGCCGAGGCTTCTGGTCCAGAGCATTGAATTGCAAAGGCCCCGTTTCATTACCTCGGGAGGGTAAGGAATTTTTTTCTTTAACGTAGCTGCCTTTAGAATAATGTGATATTATTCTAAAGCTTTAGAGTCACCTGTGTTGTCATAAAGCCTGTGCTCCTTTGCTGATATTCTTACTCCTGCCTCCAGATCAAACATTATTTACGTGGCCAGCAATCATTTTGTTTGGAGACTCATTCCTGTCCCCATGGCAACCCAAATCCAACAGCTTCTCCAGGACAAGCAGTTTGAATTGGCTTTGCAGCTTGCAGTAAGTCTTTTTTCTGTGATTAGGGTGTGCGTCTGCCTTCCTCATTGTTCTCCAGAGTAGGTAATTTGTCTTTAGTCCATGTTTATATTTAGTTTGGACTGATAGAATAAGCACAGAACTGAAAGTCAGAGGACTTAGATTCAAGGTCTGACTCTACCTTAAAGTATCTGTGTTAAGTGATTTCACTTTTTCAACTGGCTTATCTATCAAATATAGAATGAGTGCCATAATAGTAGTACCTCATAGAATTAATAGAATAAAATAATTTAATAGATATGGTCTGGCCTTGAAAAATGAAAGACAGTGCAAACATTAGAGTGAAGTAACAATCATAAATGTAAAATTACATTCTTATTGAATGGAACTACTCAACATCCCTTTCAACAGTGGACTTCTGTATTTAGATTAGCAGGGCTTCTTTTAGGTGTTCTGCAACCATCTCAAATTGCTGCATTCAGCAGGGCTGTACTTTTATATTTATGACTGTCACTCTCCTCAAATGTTTGCATGGAACGATGTTCGCAGTGAAGTAGCAACCATGCTCTGGTTCCATTGCCAACAGACTTCTTGGACACTGATTTCCAGGGCTTGTCTTGTTGTTTTGGACATCCTCGGTGGTGATTATTGTCATTTGTAGAGGGTGGAGTTGCTTTTAGAAAAAAACCAAAAGTCATTCTGAGCTTTTCCTAGTCATTAAACCATATGGTGGTAATTTGGTAAAAGAGAAGAAATTTTTATGAAGGTAATTATAGGAAAACTTAATTACTAGATTATGTTATGAATTATTTCTGAAAGGAAAGCAGTAGTGACAAATTTTGGTATACATATGTTTATAGTCACATACGATGAGTACTTTTGAAGAGCAACATTTATTTTGGATGTATGAGTTCTGGATTTAAAACAAAAATCTGGTCTTAATAGTTGGCCATGTTTAATATCCCATAAATTTTTTTTCTTTCCTGGGACATTTAATGTCAGCATCTTACCATTCTGTTATTTTCTACTCGTACACTGCCCTATATTATTTTATTTTATTTTCATTTTAAAATTACTGAATACCCATGAAATGAACTCACCATCCTACCCAAGAAAAAGGACTTATATAATATATATGTTCCTCTCCATCCCGTCCCTCTTGTCTCCCCTCCAGACATAGCCATTATTTAAAATTTTGCGTTTATCGTGCCCTTAAATTTCTTTTATTTAATCTTTTACATTTACATGTTTGCTTGAATATGTATTTAGCTTTTGAACTTCATAAGAAAGGATGTCATGCAGTACATAGCTTCTTTAATATCTATATTTTTCTTAATAGGAAGGTCTCAGATCTTTTCAGTGATCATCCTGCTGCAGGTTGTCTGTTTAATCTTTAGTAGAGAAATGGAAGTGGGTTTTGATTTTTCCTTCTCTTTTCTAGGCTTGTGCTTACTAGGTGGTCTACTCTGTGATGAAAGAGGGTTGGTTGATAACATCTTAGCTCTTAAGGAACTTATCTTTTTTTTTTTTTTTTTTTTTGGTAAGATTTATTTAAAAGGAGTAAACATCTCAATATGTGTCTTCCCGTCCAAGAATGTAGGGTTTGTGCTGCATTTGGATCTTCTATTTTTTCTGTTGTTTTCCAGTTTTTTGTTGCTAATTCATGGAAAAGTTATTTTGATTCCTATAATTTTACCTTGAGCTATAGTATCATTTGCTGTTTCTAAAATATTTCTAAATTGAATCTGTGTTCTATATAGATATAAATGTCATCTACACATAATTTTTCAATGTTTATTCCTTCAGTTTCTTTTCTTTCTCTTACTTTTATTTAAATAAATCATATATGATTTATATGAAACTTTCAGAAGGCAATTACATACCAAACTTCAATATTGATAAAATATGGAGCAAAATGTTAGAGAAGGGACAGTTCTCTAAGAGCTAGAGAAAGTATCCCAAGGTTAGACCCTTTAAGGATAAGTAAAATAAGGAGCAGGAAAGAGGGAGCACAGAAAGAGCCCAAGGAAGTTAAAGAAGTGAAAACAAGTGTGGAATAAGTATTTCTAGAGCATTTGGAGGGTGTGACTTGACTGTGTGGGAATAAGCTAGAAAAGGAGGTGCACCAGGTTTTGAAAGCTTTTAAAGCACCAAGCAGGAAAGCTTAGACCAGGTTGACTGCCTGTTAATGGTCTGGCCTAGGGGGATGGCAATAGAAAAGGAGAGGAAAGGAAGAGAAATGGGAGATATTTTGAGAAGAAATTAAATTTATTTTGAAGGAAGAAATTAAATTAAGTAAAGATGGGATAAAAGAGAGATGTGGGGGCAGGTTTTAAGGAAGAAACAGAGATAATAAATAGCTACATTTATTTAGCTTTTACTGTGAACAGGGCCTTTCCCAACTGTGCCAACTGTGTCGTGTCTTTTATTTCTTGAGCATGCTATGTTCTCTCTGTGTGTTTTAGGGCCTTGCACATGTGCTGTCTTCTTTTCTAGGAACACACTTGCCGCTTCCCTTCCCATCTGTCACCTGTCTGGCCTTGCCAGCTCCAGCTCATTTTCTGTGCCTCAGTTAACATTCATTCCTTCAATAATCTTTCCTGGACCCGCCACTCAGACTAACTTGCATACCCCTCTCATGTGCTTCCATCATCACTCATACCCTGTTTTATTTTGGTGTTGATGTTTTTGTTTTAAACTGAATTCTAGACTTCATTCAGATTTTGCCAGTTTTTCCATTAATGTCCTTTTTTCTGTTCCAGGTTCAAATCCAGAAATAATATTGTGTTTAGCTGTCGTGTGTCCTTAGTGTCCTCTGATCTGTGACAGTCTGTTAGTCTTTCCTTGCATTTCATGACCTTGACAGTTTTCAGAAGTAGTGGTCAGGTATATTTTGTAGAAACCCTGTTGTGTGTTAATTGCGTAGTTACTTATCAGTCTTATGTAGACTGTAAGGGCAGTCTGTGAGGGCAGATACCATGTGGCTGTCTATACACGTTGGCATTTATACCTCTTGGGATATTGTTTAACACTATGTATACTGAATAAATACCTTTTGAGTGAGTGAGCTCTTACTTATTCTGCTCTCTTATTAGGAAATGAAAGATGATTCTGACAGTGAAAAGCAACAGCAGATCCATCATATCAAGAACTTGTACGCCTTCAACCTCTTCTGCCAGAAGCGTTTTGATGAGTCCATGCAGGTCTTTGCAAAGCTTGGCACAGGTAACAAGTGGGTGTGGCCTTGGGATAAGGAACTAATGGAGGGAGGGGAAACTGGTAAGGACAGGGAGAAATGACACCAGACTTCTGAGAAAGGGGAAAGCTGATGCTCATCTAAATTGATCTTCATACCTAACGGGATGCTGTGGGTGGCCAGGTGGTTACAAATGTATAGTCTTTACCTTAAGAATCTGGTCTCACCCATAAATACAGACAGAATTCCAATTTTCCAGAGTAATTTCCCTTGCCCTCTGAGAAGGTTAACAGAAACTCATTTAATTCAACAAATGTGTCTTTGATGATCTTCTATTTATTGAATAGAAGTGTCTTTGATGATCTTCTATTTATTTGTCTAAACAAAAGTCCCTGACTTGAACTTAGTAGGATTAAACAGTAGGTCATTTTTGAGAGCCAACACAGGGCAGTGCTGTGAAGCCCTTCCTTTTCTCAGTGTCCTAAAAACTCTCGAGACATTGGCTGAGGAGCGGGCACTCTAGAGTCGGGCTGCCTGACCTTGGGCAAAGTTGCTGGGACTCTCTGAGCTTCGTTGTCTTATCAGTTTTTCCTTAGGAAATTTTTTTTCTCCTATACTTTCAGACAGTCTAATTCTGCATATGTATATGTGTCTGTGTCTTAGAATGTAGTCATGCCATTTTGTAATGTTGTAGTGAAATATATATATATAAATAGTGCTTAAATTATAAGTGTATAGTTCATTGAGCATTTATGAACTTAGAGTCATTTCTTAAAAAATCAGTCTGGAACTTGTTTTATTTGATCCTTAAATCACTGTGTTTCTTTCTGGGGAATCATGCCTACCTTCTGTATAGATCCCACCCATGTGATGGGCCTGTACCCCGACCTGTTGCCCACAGACTACAGGAAGCAACTGCAGTATCCTAACCCTCTGCCTGGGCTCTCCGGGGCTGAATTGGAGAAGGCTCACTTAGCTCTCATTGACTACCTGACACAGGTAGGTATGATAGAGAGGTGTATGGAAGAGTTTACCTGGGAGTTCCAGCACCTTCTTCCTTAATGGCAGAGAATTGAGGGCCTTCTCTAAACCACAGGCATTCCATAAACAAACGTTATAGAAGTCTGCGTGGGCACAATGTCCTGCTTCTTCTCCCTCCTCAATAATACCATTGAGCTGTTTTATTTTTATTTTTATTCTTTTTACCAAATCCTGATAATGGGAAACACACTCGATTTCTGGTAAATTTATAACTAAGCTGTTCAGAAACTAAAAAGAGTAAATTTTAGTTGACAGAAAAGAATATTTTAAAACAAACTTTTTTGTAGCATATGTAATTTTGGGAAAAAACTGCTTTATGCAGAAAACTTGGAAAACACAGAAAAGTATAAAGCAAAAATACAAATCACCGATAACTCTATCTACAACCCAGAGAAAAGTACCTTACATTTTAGTGTTGTCCATCCAGACTTTTATATGTATTTTGGGAATTTGTTTTGCTTATTTATTTGGTTTATTTATTACAAATGGATATCAAACTGTATATCATTTTATAGCTTACTTTTTAAAAATTGATCTGTATATTGAGAGAGTCTTTCTGTCAATAAATAATCTTCTGTAACTTGTTTTTTAGTATTTAGATTTTAATTTTTTGTCAATTTACCGTTGTGGAGATAAGTGAAATTTTAAAGTTGACACTAAAACTCACATCTTCATTGAAGCTTCTTAACCCCAAATTTCTTTCACAGAAAGCTATTATTTCTTTCCTGTGCACCCACTCAGAGTCAGAGAACTTAGTGCATTTTTTTCCTTTTAAGTGTTCTGCAGACCTTTGTAAGGAGTACCCCGGGTAGGCACTGAGAAGTATTGTGAGGAAAATTGTAAGCCAGCTTTCAGCTACCTGCTTCTGGATCAGGCATGCATAGCCTTGGCATTTTCTTGACATAGGATTCCAGGGATACCCACCTATGGCTGGCAGCCTGCATGAAGGACACAAACTTGCCTCTTTGCACACTGCATGGCCCATGTGTCAAGTAAAAACGGTTCCTGGGGCAGAATGTTTCTCAAGCCTTAGCTTTAGGGCTCCATGAACACATTCTTCCCTGGCCTTTCCACTGATGTTTGGAATGTGTGACATTACCTGTCACTGCTGTTGTGCTGGAGAGATGGTAGAGCATATGAGACGATGGGCTTTTCCATCAGACACAAAATAATACAAATTTGATGATTTCATATAATGAAGTTCTAGAATAGGTAAAAATTAATCTCTAGTGATAAAAATCAGACCAGTGGGGTAGGGAGTAGGTGAGATTGTCTGGGAAGGGAACTTTCTGGGGTGATAGAAATGTCCTGTTCCTTGGTTGGGGTGGTGATTACAAGCATGAATATCTGTCAAAATACATCTAATGGTGCACTTAAAAGGGATATATTTTATTGTATGCAACTTATACCTCAATAAAGTTAGGGTTTTTTTTTTTTTTTTAAGAAAATAGGAGAACATGGGCTTTGGAATCAGACCCTAGTTTGAAACCTGCCTCTGCCACTTATGAGGTATCTAACATCTACGCCTTGAGTTATTCACTTGTAAAGTAGGGCTAATAATACCTACATTTCTTTTAAGTTTAAAATAGGATAATATATAAAGTGCTTGGCATAGTGCCTGGGTGTAGTGAATAATTGTTATTGTATCTGTGATAATTTGGCACTCATCTGTTTTGATCCCTGATAAAAAATTGTATGCTATCACAGGGAGTCTGTTGAAAATTAAATGAGGAAAATCTGTGTCAAGGGGAGTTAGCACTGTGTATGGTACATTAAATATGCTCCATGGATTTCAGTTGTTTAAAAACTTTTTCTCAAAAAAAAAAAGAAAAGAAAAATTTAACATTGTTTCTTTTACTCTTTAAATTTTTATTTTAATTCTACTTCCTCCATAGAATACGATGCTAATATTATATACATTTTGATCTTGAAAATCTTTCATCGAGCACTCTGTCATATCTCTGTAACGAATGTCATTTTAATTTTTAAATTTTTTTGCAACTAAATGATTATGTTTTAAAAATGCCATCTGAGTTGAACTGTAACAATTATTAATGCACAATTGAGCGATATATTATAAGTATACTTAAATTTTAAAGAACCATTAAATATTATAACTTCAAAAAAACTATATGCTAATGTGAGTTCAGGGTGTGGATAGGTGTGAGCTGATTTGGAGGTGTTTGGAATTACTTACCCGGTAGATTAGGTGATAAAGGAAGATTTAGTACTGGCCTTGATCCCACATGTTTGGCCTTTGCAGAAACGAAGCCAGTTGGTAAAGAAGCTGAATGACTCTGATCACCAGTCTAGTACCTCCCCACTCATGGAAGGCACTCCCACCATCAAGTCCAAGAAGAAGCTCTTGCAAATCATTGACACCACCCTGCTCAAATGCTACCTCCATGTGAGTTCTCTGAGCACTCAGATACCTATAATCCCCTAGTCCCTGAAACTGGAAGAGTGCCACTTTGGGGTACCTGCTACTGGTAAGGGTGAAATTTTTGATGGCGGGAACCACCTAATCGTTGCCTGATACCCGTGAGTTCCTTGGAATTGAGAAGTTAAGTCAAGATACTGACCCAGAGTCTTGCAGTAGGCTGGTCTTCTCTGGTAAGATTGGAGTCAGGGCTACAAGGTGCACATTATTTCCTCAAAGGAAATATCTCATTCCTCCCCTGGCCCACCAAAAACTATCAAAGTATGTTGTGTGAAAGAGCATAAATGTTCTTAAAGCCGTACCTATAGTTCTGAAAAGGGGTGGTTTGCTTTTTCTTGCTTGTGTTGCACCCCTGGCCTTTCAGCCTGAAGCAAAGCTTGGCGGGGTAAGGGTAGGGCTCCTCCGGAAGCAGTTTTCACTGAAATCCTGCTGCTTCTGCAGACGAACGTGGCCCTGGTGGCCCCCTTGCTGCGCCTGGAGAACAATCACTGCCATATCGAAGAGAGTGAACATGTGCTGAAGAAGGCTCACAAGTACAGTGAACTGATAATCCTGTACGAGAAGAAGGGGCTCCATGAGAAAGGTGATTGGAGGCAGGGCTTTTATTGATCTGGGAGGGCTCTTGCACGTTGACAGGGGAAACTGAGGTGTGACTAATCTCCCATGGCGATGAGCCTTCTGGAAGAGTCTCATGACCTTGTTCTTGGGCTTTGTGGCCAGCTCTGCAGGTGCTGGTGGACCAGTCCAAGAAAGCAAACTCCCCTCTGAAAGGCCACGAGAGGACGGTGCAGTACCTGCAACATCTGGGTAATTACAGCTTTTGAAAGGGGAGTAGAAAAGGGATTGTGTTCAAACGGACCTGCTCTCTCTCCATCTCTGATTCTGGCTGGTCAGTCCCCTCCTTCCTTCTTGTATTTCCCATCTTTGTTCCTCCATCTGGGGTAAAAGTTTCTCAGTAGTAGAACCAAGAGAGCCCCTTGGTATGTAGCTAGCCCAGTAGGGCCAAGCAGCCCTGAGTGACTGGTGCTTGGATAGAGTTATCTTCGCTGGAAGATAAATTCTGGGGCAACTTGGGCACCTGCCTTCCCAGTCCTATAGGCAGGGTGGGCTTCACCTGCAGACAAGTCTTAATGTTTCCTTCTAGGCACAGAAAACCTGCATTTGATTTTTTCCTACTCAGTGTGGGTACTGAGAGACTTTCCAGAGGATGGCCTAAAGGTAGGTCACGGGAGGTCTTTGGATTTACCATGGTTGGTCCTGATTCTCCTTAGGACAGTGGTGGATGGAGCGGGAGGAAAGATTTGTGCAGTTTCTCTGGTGTTCGAAGGAGTAGACTGGGCAACGTGAGACTATAGTGTAGTGTAGTGGAAAGAACCTTGCACAGGTGTCAGGAGACCTGCGGCCTAGTCTGTCACACACTAGTTGACCGCAGATGCATTCTTGTATGCCCTTCCCCTCTAAAAGTCTGTCCACTTGACCCCTCCATGTGGACGCGTGTGCGTTAGGCAGCATTGCAGTCAGATGGTTCTCCTGCTGGAACTCAGGTTTGTTTTCACAGATATTTACTGAAGACCTCCCAGAGGTGGAGTCTCTGCCACGAGACCGAGTGCTTGGCTTCTTAGTAGAGAATTTTAAGAGTCTGGCTATTCCTTATCTGGTAAGATATTTTTTGGTGTGAACTAAAAAGTTTCAAACCCAGAATCCAGGACCACATGGGTCAGTTATTCGGCAGTTCAGGTTGGGATTTGTGTCACTTGGGGCTTGGTAGAAATGTAAGGAATATGGTTATTTCACCATCCTCTGAAGAAAGAGAGCCCAGTACGCCAAGCTGGAATTGTTACTTTTTGTTGCTGTCTTCTAAACCTAGGTAAAGTACAGAGGGGTAAAAGAGAAGGATGATCAAGAAGAACATTTCAAAGCCACATTTGTACAGCCTAACTCAACTATGACCACAAGACAGCCAAATTAGTTTTAAGTACCAGAATGCAAATGTTTAACCTTCATTACATGGGCTGACTTGGAGGATTATGAGACAAAATTAATAAAGAAGCTTAGATTGAAAATCAAGAATTCCTAATGTTGCTGGGTTGTATTGTGAAATTTCCCAGTGGTTTTAGAAGAGCTGTCCCTTGGTAACCTCTGCAGCTTAATTAGGGGACAGTCTAGATGAGACCTGTTGGGCCTTAAAAATATGAGGGAGGCCGGGTGATGGGGCTAGATCATAGCAGTGAGGATACCAGGCAGACCTGCGTCTCACCTCAGGAACACGTCATTCACGTTTGGGAGGAGACGGGCTCTCGGTTCCACAACTGCCTGATCCAGCTGTACTGTGAGAAGGTGCAAGGTCTGATGAAGGAGTATCTCCTGTCCTTCCCTGCAGGTACTAGTCCTCATAGAAAGCTGCGTGGCCCTGGGCCTTAGAGGCAAACAGGGACCTGAGGGTGCAGTATGATGTCGGGAAGCAGACTTCTCTGTGGGCCCCAGGTGTGCAGGAAGTTCCTCAGAGGAGCCAGGGCAGCTAAGTCACCCAGCACATGAGACTCAGCAGCTCATGTCTGGACATCTCTGAGTGTCACCCGAGGGGGAGGGGAAAGGAACAGATCTGTCTTCAAGATAAGAAAAAGGTCTGCCTGCCAAAGTGTTTTTCTGTGCAGCTTGTTTTTTTTTTAACCTCAAGCTGATGTTTGAGGGACCATATGTAAAGACTGTAAACTAAAAGAAGGCCATGTGGTGACATTGATCCCCACCCCCTCATTTTTCTTGACAACCCCACATTGCTGCCCAACAATATCTTTCACAGTAAGCTTGGTTTCCCTTAAAGGCAAAACTCCAGTCCCTGCTGGAGAGGAAGAGGGCGAGCTGGGAGAATATCGACGGAAGCTCCTTATGTTTTTGGAAATTTCTAGCTACTATGACCCAGGCCGGCTCATCTGTGATTTTCCTTTTGATGGTGAGTATCTGGCTTGGGTCCAGAAGCCACTTTAGCTGAAGGTAATGCAGAAACTGATCTTTCCCTTTTACCAGTCCCCAAACCCTCTAAGAAGCTGGACCTGGAAAATACCATGTGTTTCAGGCCAGTGCTCCTGTCTGTCCCCTCTGAAGACTTGACTTTTGTACCGTGACTTAGAAGAATCTCTTGTGGGTGTGAACTGCATACTAAGTGATAGCCAGGTCGAAACCTGTTTATTGCTTCAATACATGTTTTTGGCCACATTCATTGTTTAGCAGTTTTGTAATCTGGCATAATATCTCTGAAAAAGATACATGTCTGCTGTATAATAAGGTCAGTGAGAACAGAGACCAAGTGTTTGTTTACCTTAGCTGAAGTGCCCGGCACGTTGTAGGTGCTTCCAGTGCTCTTGGCTGTTGAGTAAGTCTTCTTGCCCAGTTCACAAGCAGTCACAAAGATGGGATTAAGTACCTCCTAGAATAGCTCCCTTCTCCTTTTTTAAATTTTAGTAATTTCTCCCTGAATAAATCTCAAGTAATAAAAGTATTTTCTCCCGGTTTATATAGCTCCGATATCCATCATTTCTCAGTACCTTAGCCCCTGGCCTCGTGCTTGCATAACGGTGGTGGTGGTTACTTATAGTCCTTTTTCCTCATAGGTCTCTTAGAAGAACGTGCTCTTCTGCTGGGACACATGGGGAAACACGAACAAGCTCTCTTCATCTATGTCCACATCCTGAAGGATACAAAGATGGCCGAGGAGTATGTTGACCCTATCACCTCACCTCCCAAGGGGTGTTTAGGCAGGTCCCCCGGACAGAGGAGAGGTGTGAGAGGCTAAGAAGGCCACCTCCACTCTGCAGCAGGTTCCAGAATCACTTTCTGTTCTGGCCCCTGATTTTGGCTATCATTAGGCTGCTGATGCAGGCAACATCGATGAGCTTTCTAGATGTGGCCCCTCTGGCCACATCTGTCTCACCACTTTTTTCCCTTGCAGGTACTGCCACAAGCATTATGACCAAAACAAAGATGGCAACAAAGATGTAAGTAGTGACCGTGGCCTCAGGGAGCACATGTGCATTTCACTGTCCTTAGCATTTCTAACCTGCTCTGGTTTGTCTACAAGTGACACTCGTATAAATTGCTAAGATGAGACAGAGCCAATGTACTGATTGATTTTGCCTGTGCATATTGAGGGAGAGGCAGGGTGGCCATTTGTCCTGGATTGCTTGGCATCATTCTGGCTTAATGTGTTGTCATCCGTGTGATTATGGGCAGCGCCCTTTACCCCTTTACTCTCAGAATGAGAGTCCTGACTTTATGATAAATTATGTGGTCAGCTTGTGGAGAAGGAATATCTGATGGTCCTGATAAGTTCTCATATCTGTCTACACTGCATGTGGATTTGTCAATGTCTGGAGACATCTTTGATTGCCATGACTGGGGGTGGGAGTGCTACTGGAATCTAGGAGGAAGAAGCCAGAGTTGCTGCTAAACAATACACAGGACAGCTCCAACAAAGAATTATCTGGCTTAAAATGTGGAGCACTGAGGTTGAGAAACCCTGTGGTACTGGTACCACCAGTAGGAAAAGTCTCCTCTTGGCTTAATCCTTACCTGTCAAAACATGTAACGGTCTCAGCCTTCAAAGCCAAAGGAATCGAGGGAGCTCTTTGAGTCATTCTGCAGTGTTGGCAATTTGTCAGCAGTTAACAAATACAAGTTATTTGTTTTTTTCTCTCAGAGAAACCACGATCCTTAATTTTAATACCTTCATTTGACTGTTTGACTTTACCGAGATCTTTTAAAAGGTGAAAATGATGAGTTTTTAAATGCTCCATGACAGCTGTTACTGTAGACCAACCAACCCTCTTAGCTTTACTTGTGGCCATGCTGTGAGGTTCTGGGAGGGTTGCTGCCCGCCTGATGTGTGTGGCTTGTACCTGTGTGAGACAGGTGTATCTGTCCCTGCTCCGGATGTATCTATCGCCCCCCAGTGTTCATTGCCTGGGGCCAATCAAACTGGAACCGCTGGAGCCACAAGCCAACCTCCAGGCTGCCCTGCAGGTCCTCGAGCTACACCACAGCAAACTGGACACCACCAAGGTCAGTTCTTCCTGGAGAAATGTAGGGCACTTGCAGGGAGCGTTGAAGGAGAAGAGAGGACAGAGAAAGGATCTGGGGTTCGCAATCCCTGCGGCTTTAGCCATTTCCTCTTTCTCACTTCTGTCCCGCCTCACCCTGTTTCCATCTCTATTCCTGTCCCTAGGCCCTCAACCTTCTGCCAGCAAACACTCAGATTAATGACATACGCATCTTTCTGGAAAAAGTCTTGGAAGAAAACGCGCAAAAGAAACGCTTCAATCAAGTGCTCAAGAACCTTCTCCATGCAGAGTTCCTGAGGGTATGAGCCTTGCAAACCCTAGGTTGGGCTGGTGCTTTTTAGTATGAGACAGTTACCACATGTTCCTTTAGTCAAAAGCAAAGCTCTGTGTTCCTTGAAAACAACTTAAACAACTTGACGTTTAGTTGCAAGCGTTTCAGTTAGAGGCATCTCTGCAGGGTGGGACCACAGGACTTCTCCCCTGACCTCTCTGCCCTCCCAGGTCCAGGAAGAGCGGATTTTACACCAGCAGGTGAAGTGCATCATCACGGAGGAGAAGGTGTGCATGGTGTGTAAGAAGAAGATTGGGAACAGGTGAGTGTCCTCCGCAGCTCTGCAGGGTGTGCCCTGGGGTGGGTCATACTCAGGATATAGTTTGCACTTTAACCCAAGGAGGAAGCACGGCTGTTGACTCTCCTGGGCACATTTAGTTCTCAAGGCCCCATAGAGCAGTCCATGTCATCTCTTGGAGATGGGCTTTGAGAATTTAAAGACCTGAAATGTATGGCTTGGGACTGTTGACTTCTTGCCCATAAAGCCCTTCTCTGGCAGCTAGAAACTGGGATGTAGCCAGTGGGTGTGTGAGTTGTGTGTGGAAAGAAGTGTTTATTTTTTAAGGATGCACCTTTGAAAGAAGAAAAAGATCTTTTAACTTGCTGCCTCATGATTTGAGTAAAATCCTGAGCCAGGATCGTACTGCTTTAAGGCATATGCTCTACTCAGTCCCCTTTCCTTTAGAAGAGAATGTCTTGTCCTTTTTCTTACATGGCTGGAAGAATCCTTTTCTTTAGAGAGACCTCTCTGTCATTTGTTAGAATTAGCCTGAAACTTGTCCTGAGGAGCATCGTCGGCTCTCAATAAGCTGATGCTGAGTCAGGCCTGCGTACTGCCCCATCTGCCCATACGTTTCACATTGATGACTTAACAAGAAATATCCCCATGCACCCAAATTACATGGACCTCATTCTCCGTTTTTTTATTGGACAGAGATGGTGTCTCTGTAAATCCAGAGATCCTAGGTGCAGGCTGCTCTTTGTGGTGAGGGTGGGTGCTATTGGGCTGGCTGCCAGGTAAGGTACCTTGTCCAGGTAAGAAGCAGCCTCTTAGGGGCAGTCCTCACTCCTGAGTTATTTGCCTTTCCTGCAGTGCATTTGCGAGATACCCCAATGGAGTGGTCGTGCACTACTTCTGTTCCAAAGAGGTGAACCCGGCGGACACCTGAGCCCAGCATGCCCAGGATTCAGCAGATGGACAGCTCGGCCATCCCAGAGAGGGGAAGAGGCACTCACCTTAGGAATCAGGGCTGTTGCCACCACCGGGTGTCTCCCCATTTGGACACTACTGGCTATCTTGCGCCCTGGAACATCTCTGGATTTCTCAGACTTGTGATTTGGTGTCACTGGCTTTTTAATAGAAAAAGAGATTAGTTATACTTTATATACCATTATGTTGCAGGCAATTCCAGAGAATTTAATACCTGCTTGGATAGGAGGAGGTAGTGATGGGCACCGTCTTGCCTTTGCATACCAATCACTTGAATAAGGAAACTGTGTCAAGCTTTTGTAACCCCAGG
This sequence comes from Pteropus vampyrus, assembly GCF_000151845.1. Taxonomy (NCBI): domain Eukaryota; kingdom Metazoa; phylum Chordata; class Mammalia; order Chiroptera; family Pteropodidae; genus Pteropus; species Pteropus vampyrus. The sequence continues at coordinate 7,777,041 of NW_011888800.1, read as the reverse complement.
GTTGTTTATTCAGTTTTCTATTAAGACACACACAGGACTTTACAAGAAGCCCTCAGCACAGCTGGTGGAGTCCATGAGAAGAGAGTAATACGAGAGCTTCTCTAGCTGCAAAGGTCAAATGCTGGTTCCGTAGGTAATGACAGTCATTTTTCCATGGTTACTGTAACCTGTGTTCTCCCAAGAACCTCTCCACTCATCTCTTTATTTTCCTGTCTCCTTTTCTTTCTCACTAATTTCTTCTTGTATCTCTCCCCTCACTGCTCCACCTTGGCTTTGTTTCCCATTTTCCTGATACCATGAATTAGTAATATTTAAGGCAAAGCAAGAAGCAAGAGGAAGTCCCATTTTCTAGGAATACATTGATAACCGATTGTCAGGTATGTTGTAAATAGATCCTCCTTGGACTGTCTGCTCTATGCCTCGAAGCCTAGGAGAGCGTCATTCTCAGCCTAAGAAAGGCCCTGTGCACCTCCCCTCTGGGCCAAGTGTGACACTAGCTCTAAGGATGGACAGCACCATACTGGGTGTATGACCTCTTAGGCAGCTGCCTGCAGAGGCTCCTGCTCCTGGTTCACCCACCAGCCACCCAGGGCATTTTGGTTTAGCCTTTGTAAGTGAGCGCTTTGTTTTTGTAGCCAGTGTCATCCACTTACCTTACAGCTTGGCCTAGCCGTCATTCTCCAGCTTTGATTTGCGGAGGGAGGTTGGAGGATCGTGCTGGGATTTTGTAGGTAGGTGGATCTCTGCTACACACAGGGAATGGTCAGGTCAGGCACCATGATGTCAAGCATACTCGTGAGGTGTTCGGGGACAGTGAGAGTGCTGCAGGAGGCAGGAGCAGCAGCACGTGGGTTTATGAAGACCTCACTGCTAAATCTGCTGACACTGTGTGTGGCGTGGGAGACCCCGCCTGCCACAGAGCCTCCTAGAGACACGTAGGAGGAGCGTGTAGCACTGCAGGTTGAGGACAGGTGGCGACAGTGGCCCTGCAGAGGTCCTCCTTGGGATTTTGCAGACTTGCAGTCTTATTGCCTCAGTGTCTTTAATGGTAGTGAAGGTGAGTAACGGTGCCCAACACTGACACTCTTTTAGTGGACTGTGACATGATATGATCCTTTTTAAACTGCAGTGCTGTGCTGTAGACTAACTTGTTGGTAGACTAGGCTTCTCTGTGGAAGATCTGAAGGGACAGAAGGAGTACCACCAGCACCTGTTCATGGAGATGGGGGATTCTGCTCAGGTTTTGGAGGCTGAGCAGTGCTTTACAAGAGCCACCATCTTAGCTGGCCATACCCGCCCACTAGAAGCAGTGTTGCTCTTGGCCCAGTTTGTGCCAGCTCGGACCGAACTTCTTCTGGGAGTAGCCAGAAAATCTCTGACTGGCCCTCCACCGTGCAGCAGAAACACTCCACCACGCAAGCCTTGCTTTCCGGCCTGCTATGTTTGTATCTCCCATTTTCACTACCTGTGTGGCACATCAATTTGAAGCAATAGAATACAGTATGCGTGTTTTCTTCCCTTCTGGAATACGTAAACAGCCCAGTTTTCTTGAATTCCAGTCTTCCTTCCCTAGACTATCTTTGCCCTCTGCGGTGATGTAGAGAAGGCTGGAGATGAAAGTCTGTAATGAGGACTAATGAAGATCTCTTATAATAAACATCATAAAGTAAGAAACCAAGTCTATCTGGGTCTCTTTTTTCCCCCTTCCTGTGGAGTTTGATGAAAACCATAAGGTAAGAATTAATAAGAGTAAGTCAATTAGCGACTGTGAAAAAAAATGTACAGCATCTGTTATGTATGTCTCAGTCTGTGCGGTCCAGCACAGGTGGTGTGGCTGATGTATTGGCAGCAGAAGTACAGAACATTTCTGGCATCACAGAATTGTGGACCCACTGGAACCCTGGCTAATCGCAGGGACTTGTGTCTCTTCCCGCAGCTCATGATAACTAGGAGGGGCATGAAAGGGTTATGGATTCAGTGGGATTGACAGACCCAGGGATGTTTGAAAAGTGGAGAAGTGATGTTCCATTTTGGTCAGCTCCAAAAAAGGTCATTTGGTCCTGTATCCCCTTCTTGAGCCATCTGTGGCCATCTTGAGATTTCTCTGGGAATGAAAAACATCAGGAACTAAGAAGCATACTCTTACTGAGGTATGGGCAAGTGACTTCCAGGGGAGAGTGTGGTACAACCCAGAAAGCACTCAAATCAGTCAGGATGTCTGTACACCAGGCCACCTAACTCCGTGCCCTTCCCTCAGGCTCCTGTACTGTGGATCCATGGGTGTTCTACACGTGCCACATTAATGTCACCAAAGGGGTTAGACTCTGACCTTTGTGAGACCCCAGCACAGGCCTCGGCTTCATGCTTCAAATTAAGTAGAAGCAGGTCCTTCCCTTGGGGTCCAGCAAAGGGCCACCATATTCTCTTTTGTTCTGGGAGTTTCTGGTCTGAACTTGTCTACAGGGTTCATTTTGAAGTTGAATCACCTCTTTTTCTGGACATTATTTTTTTCAGTCTCCACTTCGCCTTGAGGTGGAGAGTGGAGATGACTGGGTCTTAGTTGAGGAACAGAAATGTGTCTCCCAACAGCTCCCTGGCCCAGAGACGCTTTCTTCTGGAGACTGTGCCTGTCTTGGCCACCTAGATGGTCATGGTCCACAGAAATGGGGACATCACATATCATCTTCAACCTGAGGCTTACAATGGTCAACAGAGGACTTTAAAGCCTTTATCTCTGGTAGCTTAAGGGCTGACATCTGCTTTTTACCTGCCCTTACCAATACCACCTAACCATATTCCTCTATACCTAGACCATCCAAGTATTTCCACTGATCCAGGAAGAGGACTGAGGCAGAAGCCACAGGGAGTCATGAGCTGCGAATTTCTTGAGGATACAGATGAGCCCTTGTCCTCACCTTTGGTTCCAAGGCCTGGTGCAGCCTCTCAGTGTTTGGAGAACGAATGAGGGAGGCCAGGAGAGATGAGAAACAGCTTTGAGTCCAGATCACTGAACCAGAGATTTCTATGCTGCTTCTTCAGAGCTGTGGGGAAGGTGGAACTTGAAGGGCATTGGTTTGGGGCTTTTTTGATGGCTGGAGGAGACTGGACCCCTGAGCTGTACTTCCTGGCTGCTATTCCCTGGGCCGCTGTCAGCATCATCTAGAGCAGTGGTCCCCAAAATTTTTGGAACCAGGGACCGGTGTTCCTATGAGATTCTAATGTCTGATGATCTGAGGTGGAGCTGAAGTGGTGATACTAGTGCTGGGGAGCAGCTGCAAATATAGATGAAGCTTTTCTCGCTTACCTGATGCTTACCTCCTACTGTGCGGCCTGGTTCCTAACAGGCCATGGACCAGTACCTGTCTACGGCCCAGGGGTGGGGACCCCTAGTCTAGAAGGTTTCTTGGAAACATGAATACCTGGGTTCTACCCACCCTCACTAAATCAAATCATCTGGGGTGTGAGGCTCACATATCTATTTTCCATTAACAGCCTAGTGATAATCGGGCTGGGATTGGGTAGCAGAATGCCAGTTCCTCGTCCTCTTGGTGAGAGACTGAAATGTCTCCTCCCTGAGGAAATTGGGCTCCAGTCCCTTCCTGGAGTATGTCAAACCCCACCTCCAGCCCCTAGGGCACACACGCCCTGAGTCTTCTGCAAACATCTAGCTCCACCCTCCCCACCCCAGTGCTACCTGTCAGACCTGAGTTAGCAGTCAGTGTACCCAGAAGAGAGTGGGAGGCTCTGGATAGCAGGCAGGGTTTCCTGCTGGGACGTGGGCTGTCCGGCCATGATCTGGGCGTTTTGGCCTAGGTGGCTGGCAGGCAAGGGGCTGCCCCTCCTGGGGGTAATGCTGCTGCGGAAGAGAGAGAAGAGGGGATCTCGGTGGAGTCACTGGCAGGTAAAGTACCTGATCTTCCCTGGGAAGCGTGTGGACTGGAGGGGTCCTAGGAGCATAGTTCCCTGTGAAGACTGAGACCAGCTGTGGGAAGGGGGGCAGGGGAAGAATTGGGTTTTGGCCTGGGGTGGAACCAATACGCTTCAGACAACCTGGTGGAGCTTAGAGAGGTCAGCCAAAATCTTGGCTCTTAAAAATAATTCCCCGAAAAGGCAAGGTCATGTGACACTTACAGCTGGCTGGGTTTTGTCCCAAACTTCCTGGGATAATCTCACTCCCAGGAGTCTGCAGTCTGCTGTTATTGCTCTTGAGTCCAAGCTGTAGCCTCCTTAGCAACTCGTTAGACCAGTACAAGCTGAATGACTCTTGGTTTACTTTTACCTGCCCTCCTCCTAAGCCATCTACCCTCTTTGTCAGGGAGCTAATGGGTGGGGTTGATCTCAGCTTTCTCTTCTAATATTTAATCTGTTTAAGCACAGCAACTCTTAAGTTACAACAGTAGCACTGTGGTCTGAGGGCAGGTGCAAGTTTGTGGTGCATGATAAGCATAATTAGTAAAAGTGGATACTTGTCTTAAGTTCTTAGGCCAGGCACTTTATAGGACTTCTCATTGAAATCTCACCACAAGCCTATGAAATTATCATCATAATCTCCATTTTATAGATGGGAAAACTGAATCATATGGAAATCAAATAACTTGCCTCAGGCTATTCAGCTAGTCCTTGGTGGAGCTTAGATTTGAAGCCAGCCTGATTCTAAGGACCAGGCTTACTACCAACGTGCTGAACACTCAACACCTGCCCTGCCAAGGCATCCTAGGTCCCAGGCACAGCAATATCTGTGATCTTGGGCCAGGCTGCTGCTCCATGACAGGATGAGGGAAACCTGAACTGGTATCACTGCAGGAAGATCAGGCCCCTCATCTTCCTAGAACTGAGTTCCCGAGTTCTATTGTTTCAGCGGGAAACCCACCCATACTATGACCTCCAGGTGAAGGTGCTGAGGGCCAGAAATATCCAGGGCACAGACCTGCGTGAGTGACCCCCCAATTCCATCCCTTTTCCTCTTCCCCGGGGCCTCCACAGAGCTCAGCCAGGAGCTGGCTTGAAGTTGTGTGGGTGTGTATGTATTTGGAGTTGGGCAGAGGGGCTGGTGCTGATTGTGGAGGAAGGCCTCTCTGGTGAGGGAGGCCAGGCTACAGCCCCAGAGCTGGCAGGCAGATGCTGGAGGGGAGCACTGTGCAGACCCTTAACTCTCCTCTGAGTCTAGCAAGTGAAGCAGAGACAGCCTGGGGAGAGCATGTGAGACCTGCTGTTGCCGGAAGTCAATATCTACAGTCCAGGAGCTCTTTGTGCTGACGCTCGCACTAGGAGGGGAGTTTGTCACCTGAATCAGGCCCTTTCTGGGGCTTATTCGATGGTCTGTGGTGCCATGTGATCTTTTCAATTAGCCACTGCAGGGTTTCCATTCAGTTAAATGGGAGGTGTAACTGGTGGAGATGGAGTTAAGGACAGGGCTTGCCCCTGCTCTCCCCACCCCACTCTGCCACCTGGGCAGCATTCCCTCCTGGCACTGCTCTTTCTGCTTCGACCCCAGCCTCCTCCAGGAAAGCTTTTCAGCAGTAAGAGCTTGAAGCTAGGACCCCTCCCCTATCCTGCCTGCAGTGTCCAAAGCTGACTGCTATGTGCAACTGTGGCTGCCCACGGCATCCCCCAGCCGTGCCCAGACAAAGATGGTGGCCAACTGCAGTGACCCTGAGTGGAACGAGACCTTCCACTACCAGATACATGCCTCTGTGAAGGTGAGGGCCAGCATGGGGCTGGGGTGGTGGAGGGAGAAGGCTCCTCCAGGGTGCCTGCCCTGCCTCAGGCTCCCACCTCCTGCCTGCCTTGTCTCCAGAATGTCCTGGAGCTCACCCTCTGTGACAAGGACATCCTGGGCAGCGATGAGCTCTCCCTGCTGCTGTTTGACCTGAAGAGTCTCAAGCCTGGCCAACCCCACAGACATATCTTCCCACTTAACCGACAGGTGAGCCACCCCACCCATGCCAGCAACGAGCCAAGCTCAAGGAGAGGAGGCCCAGCACAGGGCACTGAGGTCTCCCAGTCAGCACAGGCCAGGTCTCCAAGACAGACCCGCCATCCTGTACCACTGATCCTACCAAGGTGTCCCTCAAATACTGCCCTGAAGGGAGCCAACGCGTGAGCTCCTTGAGGGCAGAGTACTCTGTCTTGGTCATCGCTAAATCCTCAGTGTCTAGAACAGCATCCACACACAATTTTGGAGATGAATTTCTTCATCGAGATGCCACTACCCCTCCTGTGCCAATGAAAAGCCACACAACAGTTTCTTCCTCTAGTCCCTGGAGCTGAGCAGGATTGGGGGTGGGGACAGTTCCTGAGGCTTTTGGAGCTCTTTGGAAACTGGTGCTCCCTTGCTCCTTCCACGTAGGATTCACAAGAGCTGCAGGTGGAGTTTGTTCTGGAGAACAGGTGAGTCCAGGTAGGGCCTGTACCCTCTCATGTACTCTGAAACTCATGGACAGCTCCCAGTGGTTGGTTACCAGGTCCTGCCCTGGTCTGGCCTGCGAGGGAATGTCCTGGTCTTGACATCTATTTGTGTGTTGGCCAATACTCACCCCGACCTCCAAGCTCTGCCCTGCTCCCCAGGCTCTTCCAACTGCTTCGGTCACCTTAATATAGTAACGGCCACCTTGAGGGAGCCAGATACTCCATGAACCCCTCATCCTTTGCAGCCATGTACCTGCATCTGAAGTCATCACAAATGGTGTCCTGGTGGTAAGTAGAAAAGGCCAGCTTGGGACTGCCTAGGGCTGGGGGCCAGTGAGGAGTCCATGATTGAGTCCAGCATACCCACCTGCCTCTAAAGCACAGTTAGCTCCTCCTCAGAGTGGAGATATGCCAGGGGAGGCTTCACGCCTGAGTGGATGGCCCAGAAGCCAACCTTCCCACCTGTGTACAGTACATCACTCACTTGGGACCCTGGCTTCTGAGACAGCTGAAGGAGCCACTCTCATGGCTCCTTACCTCCTCCCCCTTTCCCACTTGGGGCCACTTCTTCTGAGTCCTGGGAGTGGAGGCTGCTACAGAAGACCTCTGCCTATAGGCACAGGCCCTGGGAAGGTTGTTACCTTGACCATGCCCCAGATACCCCTTCTCTCCTTCCTCCTGGTTTGGGCCCTGTGACTATCTGTCTCCCATAGGCCTCTGCTTTCCTCAGGCTCATCCCTGTCTGAGAATCCAGGGCATGCTTGGGGGAGACGCAACAGCCCCACATCAAGAGTATGGTGAGTCTGGCCAGTGGCCTTGAGTCTTGCCTTATCTCCTAGGGGGTGGGGCGGCTGCTGACTTCAAGAAGATGGACGTAGGACAGAAAGTTCTTAATTTTCACTGCTTAAAGCTAACCAAGGATAGAACAGATTGCCCCTGGAAGTAGTGAATTTCTTGTCCCTGGAAGTATTCAAGCATAGAAGTTGTATCATTCCAACGACCGCTCTATAAAAAACACCTCCAAATCTCAGTGGCAGACAACAGGAAGCATTTATCTAGCTCACACATCTGGTGGTGAACTGTAGTGTGGCTAATCTAGGCTGGGCTTGGCAGGAGTGCCTGGCTCTGCACTGTGTGTCTCTCATGTACCTTTTGTGCCCAGTGGACTAGCCTGGGCGTGTTTCCAGGGCATTGGCAGAGGTGCAAGAGAGCAGCAAGTCCAAAGGAGCAAGTGCTTTTGCAAGTCTTTGGTCAACATTGTGTTGATAAAACAGACCCAAGACCCTAAAGTTGGAGGGCAGGGAATTTAGCCAGCCTCTTAATGGGAAGAGCTGAAGTCACATGGCAAATACTGAGAATTCTAAGAGAAGTGAAGAACCAGGTCCACCAATGCATGTGCCACAGAGGGCAGCCACTCAGGAGGGGGCATCCAGATGCAGGAGTAGAGCAGAGGCTGTGTGACAGGCAGGGCACCCTTCAACGCTGAGAGGCTGAGAGGCCAAGCCTACAGGATGAGTCCTGCCCAGGTGACATGGACTACTTACTGTGAGTCAGGCACTATGCTTAGCGTTTGTCATGCGTTTTATTGTTTACTCCTCATAACGACCCCCCCATACAGTAGGTATGGTCACTATCTTCTTTTAATTCATGAGACTGAGGCGCAAAGAAGAAACTTGCTTAAGGTCACGAAGGACCACACGCAGGTCTGTGACACTCTAGGGTATTTGCTTTCTCCACCACAGATTCGGTTTTTTCTGACTATGAACAATGCATATCAACTAGTCCATAAACCATGGTATTAAAGAAGTATCACTTTCCTTATTTTCTCTAATTCTCTCCCCCTAGGTCATGTCAAGTCTCCAGGTCTCGTTTAGTGCCAAGGAGCATGTGTAGGGAGAGGAATTTTGTTTGGACCTCTCTGCTCCTGAGGTGTTTGGGGGCTGGTATCCCCTCTGCCTGGGCATCATGCATAGCCATTTCTCTCTGGGGTCTTTCCTCCTCCCTGAAACACTGCTAGGAACAGGGTGAGCCCTGCTGCTCCTGGGCCACAGGCCTCTCTCTTCACCTCCTCCCAGCCTGACCTCACCTGCTAACCTGGGCTGGCTCTCCCTTGCTTTTCCAAGCCACCTATACTCTCTGTGCCCTCTTCCTTTTGTCTTCTCTGCAAACCCTCTGTGTTCTCCCAAGGCCTTAGGCTTTGGAAACAAAGGCCAGAACAACTTGTGGCCTGGCCACAAACCTCCCCCAAGGTGATGAACACAGAGCTTGAACGGGGGCAAGAGACGGGGGAACTACCAATGGAAAACTGGTAATTAATGTAATAATATATGATACTTATAATTTTTATAGGATATTTTATATATTTAATATAATAATCTCAAAATCATCCCCATAAGCTCTGGGCAGGGAGCTCTCTCCTTCCCTGCCTTTCCTCCTCCCCTAGGCATTGTGTGTTTCCCACTCTCCCCCAGGTCCCCAGTTCTGACCAGGGCAGGTTATAGGACCCCAAGTATCCTTCGTGATGCCTCTGTTATGGGTCACAGTGCCAGAGAAAGGGGAGTTGCTAGTTAGAGGTGCTACCATCATCATTATGATCATCATCACATGCACGCACGCACGCACGCACGCACTTGCTCTTATCCCTCACTTGGGCACTCATCCAGGCCCTCTGCTCCCAGGCTCTAGGCAGATTCGGTTGGCAGTGCCGGGGGCCTACGAGAAGCCACAGCTCTTGCCCCTGCAGCCTCCCTTAGAAGCAGACTCCCCAGCCACTTTTACCTTCCATGTGAATCCAGTGCTGCACTCCAAACTGGATGTGGAGCTGGGGGAGAAGCTCATGGTCCTGCAGGTAAGTGAGCCCAGAGCCTGGAAGAGGTGGATGATAGACTCAGTCCTGCCTGAGCAGTGCTCCGGGGCCTCAGTGCAGGCAGATTTCCTCCACTCCAGGGGCTTCATAGTGTTTTCTTCCCTACAGAGTGACCCAAGTGCTGAGTTGGAGGCCCAGAGCAGCAAGCTGGGAGAGGGGGGCATCCTGCTCTCTTCTCTGGCCCTAGGCCAGGAGGAGCAGCGCTTGGTGGCCCTGGGGGAGGTAAGGCTCTGTCTGGATGCCTCAGGGACCCCTGCCTGCTTTGTGACCACCAAAACAGGTCTGGGGGAGGGGTCTGAGAGGGTAGTCAAGATCAGACCAGCCAGGAGTTCAGCCATGGTCCACATCTGGGCCAGAGTTACCAGAGCAGCAGGGGCCGCAGGTGGGAGGACCCTGCCCAGAGCGCTCAGGGATGGCTGTTGTCTTTCAGGGCCAGGAGGTAACTCTGAATGTGAAGGCAGAAATGAGGTGAGGAAGGCACGCTTCAAGAGGAAGGCTCTTAGGCTGGGCTGGAAGCGTGGGGGCTCTCCTACCTACTCAGCTTATCTGGGGGTGGGGAGGACTGGGCGTTTCTGGTTCTGGTGGGACCTTTCTGAGGGGTTCCACAGAGTGTGGGTCTGCTCCTGTCAAAAATGGGCTTGGCCCGAGGCTCTCCTCCACTGAACAGTCACTCCCCCGCCGCCCCCCCCTCCCCCGCCACCTGAGGCAGCTCTGGAGACCTTGACCTGCGCCTTGGCTTTGACCTCTGTGATGGAGAACGGAAGTTTCTGGACAAGAGGAAGCAGATCGTGTCTAAAGCTTTGCAGCAGGTGCTGGGACTGAGCCAGGCTCCTGACAGTGGCCAGGTATGGAATGGAGGGAGCCGGACCCCAGCGTAGCTGGGACTAAATCTGGCCTTTCCCTTGAGAGGACTGAGTGGCTAAGAGGTGGTATAAAGCCAAGAGGGAGCTTGGGGAGCAGAGGAGGAAGGGGGCAGGCCTATTTGCCTGAGTTCATGGGTACAATTGTAGGAGTCAGAACCCAGTATGTAATGAGGGCTGAATAGCTCTGGCCTAGGGAGCTGAATTGGTCAGCTTGGGCTGCCAGAACAGAACGCCAGACTGAGGGCTTAAACAACAAACATTTATTGTCTCACCTGGAGGCTGGAAGTTCAAGATCAAGGTGCCATCAGAGGAGGTTTCTGGTGGTGCTTCTCCTCCTGACTTGTAAATGACCACCTTGCTGTGTCCTCACATGGCCTTTCCTCTCTGCATGTGCAAGGGCTGGGGGAGGAGGCAATCACTCTCTCTTCCTCTCACAAGGATGCAAGTCTTATTAGATTAGGGCCCCACCCTTTTGACCTCACATACCTATATTACTTCCTTATAGGCCCTTTCTCCAAATAGCGTTGAGTGTAATCAAAAAGAATCAGGAAACTGGCTAGAAATAAATGACATAGATTTATTCAAGGGTCTTAGAGTTTGCAAAAGAAAAATAACTAGAAATAAATCTAGAAATGTTCTGCGGAACAAAGAAAAATCATTTTCTTTTATGATGTAACTGAATCATAAGAGAATGGAGCCCTGCATTCTTAGCTATTTGATTGGTCTTTTATGGTGATTAACTAGTATCGATAATTTTGATGATGGATTTCAGGTGGTTTTCAAGTGGAGCATCAGGAAGTCTGGTCACAGATGTTTTCTGCGAGGAGGTCTTATGCTTAACTGGAGCCCATGCACTGACATGTTCTGTGCTGATGATAAGCTGTACAATGTCTAACAGAGTTACAGGGAAGTTTAGAAGTTTACATTTATTGTTTTTCCTCAAGCTTCAGGCTCTGTTAATAATTTAGTAGTAAGGCTGAGAAGAAACTCCATTAATTTTTCCCTAACTTTACTCTTTCCTCACCACTAGTGGTATTGGGGCTTCAACACATGAATGGGCTCGGCGTGGGGAGGTTCATAATTCTGTTCATAACAGCAGACAAAGGGGTCTGGAAGTGGTGGGTCCATGGGATCCTCTGGTGAGGAGACAGGAGAAAAGGCAGTTCTGAGGGTGAGACCTATGGTACAGATTGGTGGCTTCCTCCTGGCTGCAAGTGTACTCAGGAGATGGAGCCTGTGCCCAGTAGTGACAAGCTGAGCAAGCCTAGATTGTTTATTTGGGTACTGCTTACTCTGTGCCAATCTCCACTCTGTAGGTGGAGGGTAAAGAGGGCACAGATCCTGCCTACTGGAAGCTCTGTCTCTTCCAGGACTCTGAAGGGACAGTGTCCTTGATGGACAGTGGCCAGGGAGCATTTTTTTCAAGACAGGAGAAGAAAGGAGGACAGGAAAAAGCACTAAAAAAATCTGGGTGAAATAAGTAAAACCTTCAATGGAAAAGCTGAGCAACCGAAAAGCTTCTAATCTGATCCCATCTCTGGGCACCTCTCATGTTGGGGGCAGGTCCAGGCTGCTCAGTGGTCTTCGTCATCTTAGCTCAGTAGTTCTCAACTGGGGGTAATTTCACCCCCACCCCCACCCCCGGGGACATTTGTCAATGTCTAGATACATATTACGTTGTCACAACTGAGGGAGGGGAAAAGGGATGCTACTGCCATCTGCTGGGTAGAGGCCAGGAATGCTGCTAAACAACCTACAACACACAGGACAACTCCTCCTAACAAAAAATTATCTAGTCTAAAATTATTAGTGTTGTCGAGATTGAGAAACCCTGCTTTAGCTGTTTTGGGTGAATCTAGTATAGCTTGGAGGTACATCCTTTCCTGGTATAATGATTAAGAGCCATCTCTGGAGATGTACTGCTTCAGATTGCCAGCCCATCACTTACTAACTGTATGACTGCAGGCACAGTATCTAACCTTCCTGTGCCTCAGTTCCCTCATCTGTAAAATGGGAATCTCATGGGGCTGCTATGAGGATTCATTGAGGTAATACATGTAAGGCTCTTAGACCAATGTCTGACATTATAAGCAATAATATATAAATGGCAGTGGTGGTAAATGTTGTTATCATGATTATTACTGTGCCCAGGTACCTGTGGTGGCTGTGCTGGGTTCCGGAGGTGGAACCCGTGCCATGTCTTCCCTGTATGGCAGCCTGGCAGGGCTGCAGGAGCTTGGCCTCTTGGACACTGTGACCTACTTGAAAGGGGTCTCTGGGTCCACCTGGTAAGTGAGGTGGGGGCAGGGTACAGAGTAAAGGAGAGCCCTGAAGGGGCAAGGGTGTTACCTGGTGGTCTGGTGGGGGTGGGGAGGACTCCTCATCTAAGGGGATTAAGGAGGGACAGGAAGGAACCGAGTTCCCAGGGAGCCCTTGAATAGGTGGCGTAGGGCAGTGGATACAAGTGATAGGGGAGGAGGGATCATTCACAGACATCTGCATCCCTCTCTCCTTTTGTTGTGCTCCCTTGCCCCTAACTGCCCCAATTCTCTCCATGTCCAGGTGCATCTCCACACTCTACAAGGACCCAGCCTGGTCCCAGGTGGCTTTGCAGGGCCCCACTGAGCGTGCCCGGGCTCGGGTCTGCAGCAGTAAGATGGGGGCAGTATCCACGGAGCGTCTACAATACTATGCCCAGGAACTGGGGAACCTGGAAAGCAGCGGTCACAGCGTTTCCCTCATCGACCTCTGGGGCCTCCTCATTGAATATTTCCTGTACCAGGAGGTAAGAGAAGAGCAGGTAACAAACAAACATGGCTCCACCCCTGCCCCACTAGCACTTAGTTCTGCCTTAGCCACTATGCTAAGATCTGAGAGTTGCAAAACTACCCTTTTGGTCTGAGCAACCTGGGAGTCTGACAACCCTTCATCTTTCCTGTATCCTAAATCCCTGTGGTGGGAGAGGTTGGTCTGCAGTTCTAAGGGCTGCCTGCATATTGGGACACCTGTGCAGCTTTTCAAAACACCCCATGCCTGGGCCCCACTTCCAGAGATACTGCTTTGGTTGTGGGTCGAGCACTAATATAGATGTGTTTTGAAAGTGTTCCAAGTGATTCCAGCCTCCGGCTGAGGCAGAGCACCGTTCCTGCCCATTGGCCAAGTGGCCATGACTCATGGTACCTGGTGACTGTTCCTAGCACATGCAGTCCTGGCATGAACCGGGGACGGAGCCGTGTTCCCAATGCCCCTGGAATTGCACAAAACCCAAAGTGGCCTTACCTCTGCTGCAGACTAAAGCCTTTCTCTCCCTTGGAGAGCTGTCCCTAGAGCACTGGCCTTGACAACGACAGTCTTGTGGGCATGACACACCTTGCAGGGTGCAGACCTCAGCATTGGGATAGGAAAAGGGAACTCCCACAAAGCCAAGCGTCTTCCCTTCTTTCCTGCCCAGGAAAACTCTGCCAAACTGTCTGACCAGCAGGAGGCAATCAGCCAGGGCCAGAACCCTTATCCCATCTATGCCAGCATCAACGTCCATACCAACATCAGTGGGGAAGACTTTGCAGGTGCTTGAGTGTGTGAGCCTAGAAAGAAGGTGGAGGCAATGGTTGGTGGAGAGCATAAGAGGCCAGGCTATCAGGGTATGGATGGGAGCCTTGGAGCACAGTGGGGTTGCTGCCTCCTGCTCTTGGCAAGGCAAAGATTCCTGCTCAGGCACAAGGGCCAGGGAGAACCCTGGAGTCCTAGTGGGAAGCCCCTGATGACATTTTCTTTACTCTGGGCCCCCAGAGTGGTGCGAGTTCACCCCCCATGAGATCGGCTTTCCCAAGTATGGGGCTTATATTCCCACCAAGCTCTTTGGCTCAGAGTTCTTCATGGGGCGACTGCTGAAGCTCTGGCCAGAGCCCCGGATCTGCTACTTGCAGGGTGAGTGTAGGATGGAGGGCTGGGGACAGGACATGCACATGCCAGGCCCTGATATGGGGGAAGGAGTTGTGAGGGCCCTGGCCTTGCCTGTCTCCTTAGGCATGTGGGGCAGTGCCTTTGCAGCCAGCCTGGATGAGATTTTCATGAAGACTGCCGGGTTCAGCCTCAACTTCCTAGACTGGCACCGAGGCCATGTAAACATCACAGGTGAGGTGACAGACCCTGATCCCCCCCACCTCCATGCTTCTCTCCAGCAATAGGGTCCTGGCAGAGGCATGGAGAATGAGGAGGGGGTTGGCGAAGGATTTGGCTGTCCCATTGGGTTCAGACATGTCGAGGAAATGACTTCTCTGCAGAGGCAGTGTGGGTGAGGGCCTGGGGGAGGGCCCACGTCAGAAAACCCAGTGGGAGTGGTGAGTGCTCTGTGATCAGGCTACATCTTTGAAATCTCTGCTTGGGCTCCAATTAGGTCAACTCGGCCCAGGACCACTGGTTGTCTGATTGATACTTTACCCACACACCTCAAGGCTTCTCTTCAGCCCACTCCTTAAGGGCCTGTGAGCACCCCTGCTGCCAGAAATACCTTCCCTACCTTTCTCCCCTGGATAACTTTTGCTTAGCTCTTAATATTTAGCTGAGACATCATTTCGTCAGGGAGCTTCTGTTCCACTCCATCCCTCCAGGCTGATTGAGGGTATAACTACAGAGGGCCCTATAAGACTGCAGGTCACCTCGGTCATTGTCCTTACCTCAGGGCGTTGTTACCATTCATCTTCTCTTTATGTGACTCTCTTCTAAGTAGGTTTGAGTGCTGAGGGCTAGGGCCAGACCCCAGTCACTTTGCATTCCTGGTGCCTAACGCAGTGCCCAGCACGTAGCAACTGCTCAGTAGGTGTTTAATGGATGAAATTCCGATTGGAAATTATATATACAACTTTAAGGGTGGGTGATACTATTATTTAATAAATGCAATGTCATAGGCAACTTTCAAAGCATGGGGAACATGAAAGAAAAAGTTATTTAAAAGAAGTCCTTAGAAGCAACGGTCAGAGGCCTGGGAGGCCAGTGGGGGAGGAGGAAGGATGTAGAGAGAAGATGGAGGGGGCTCCCTGGACAAAGGAGGGTACCACTGCTCACTGTGTTTCACCGTCCCACTCCCACTAGATGACTGCCAGAAGCTCCAGTTGCATGACCCCACCAGGCTGCGGACAAAGCTCTTCACTCGGCAGGGGCCCTTCTCCCAGGCTGTGCTGGACGTATTCACATCCCGCTTTACCGCCGCGGAGAACTTCAACTTCACCCAGGGCCTCTGCCTGCACAAGGACTATGTGGCTGGCAGGGAGTTCATGGCCTGGAAAGGTGGGTGCTGCTCTGGGTGGGGGCCTCCTGCTGCGTGCCTCTGGCTCACTGGGGCCAGCGCTGCCTTTTGACCTGGGGGTTGAGGTGTGGGCTCCTGCTACACAGAGGCTGATGCGGGGGATGACTGTGCTGAGCTGGAGGCTGGGGTGAGAGGCCCCAGAGTGGCTCTCAGAGAGGGGAAGAAGCAGAGATGGCTAGTGAGAGCAGCATTCCGCATGCAAAAAAGAGGGTTGCTAAGAAGAGCAAGCATTTGTCCTTGTGCAGACACACACCCGGACGCCTTCCCCAACGAGCTCACTCCCATGAGGGACTGCCTGTACCTGGTGGATGGGGGCTTTGCGCTCAACTCCCCATTCCCATTGAGCCTGCTGCCGCAGAGAGCGGTGGACCTCATCGTGTCCTTTGACTACTCCCTGGATGCCCCTTTTGAGGTAAAGGGTGGGGCCCTCTGCTGAGGTGACATGACTGGGCGTTTGGGGATGGCCCTCCACGGAGGGCCTGGGTGCTAATCTGTGGGGGGCGCCTTGAGCACACTGTAAACGGCATTGGTCTCACCGGTTGGAGGAGAGGATTGCTGGTTGCTGGGGTTGTGGGAGGGAATGGGAGTAGGGAGAAGAGGCCGAAGAGGATCTTCAAGTGTCTTCTATCCTGGTGAAGAGAAGATCCCTGTTCTGGACCCTGCCTATTCCTGATAGCATTTCTGGCCCCGGTCAGGGCCTGGGTCTGGGTCTGCTGTCCCTTTGTTATTGTGGTAACAACAGAGCTGTTAGGGTCCCCTTGGGAAGTCTCTCATGGTGGCTCCCTCAAACCCTGTGGGGCTGTGGGCAGGCTTCACCATTTGGATGTGGGTTCTGGTTGTGCCGTTGGGCCAGCTCTTCCCTCTTGGCCTCCTCCTCCTCCACCTGGGTCCAATGAAAGCCTGGGATTAGATGATGGATAACGCCTTTTCCAACGTGACCTTCTGTAATCATTTGACATCAACCTTGTGAAATTAAAATCAGCCTTCTGATTTCAAGAGGGAGCAGAGAAGGGCCGGAGGAGAGAAGCAGCAGGCAGTTAGTTACAGGGAGGAAGCACAGTGGGAATGCTGGTGATCACGGTTAATCCGCACAACCACCCCACCAGGAAGTTATTCTCATTTTTATTTTATAAACGAAGAAACTGGCTCAGAAAGGCAATGTCACCTGCCTGAAAGAGTAGGAGGAGGCAGAGCTGTCCCCGAAGCCTGGGCCTGTGTGAGTCCAGGTGGGAGTCACGCAGGGTCAGAAGCCCGCCTCCCTGCCCAGGTCTTACAGATGACAGAGAAGTACTGCCGGGACCGAGGCATCCCCTTTCCCAGGGTCGAGGTGCTCCCTGAGGACCTGGAGGAACCCCGTGAGTGCTACCTGTTTGATAGGGCTGAGGACCCTCGCTCACCCATCGTGCTGCACTTCCCCCTCGTCAACCGTACCTTCCGCACACACCTGGCCCCAGGTGAGTCTGGGTCTGGCCGACAGAGCCCTAGGGTGGTGATGGGGTTCTGTTCTAAGAGCGGTAGCCCTGGACAAGGTAGCAAGGCATGCCTCCTGGAGGGCCAGAGCTGGCCAATGCTGCCCTCTGCTTCCCGGACCTGAGCATTGGCACTGGCCCAGCTCCTCCTCATGGGCAAGAGAGCAGAGATGTTTGCCTAGGCAGGGCCCACAAAGAACCAGCCAAATGGCCTAGGGCAAGGGAGGCATCTGGGCTGGCAGCTCCTAGCCACAGAGTACACTGGCCCAGTCTCTCCTTCAATTCCCACCCACAGGTGTGGAGCGACAAACGGCTGAGGAGAAGGCCCGTGGAGACTTTGCCATCAACGGGTCAGACACGCCCTATGGCATGACAAACTTCACCTATGAGCCCGAGGAGTTCGATCGGCTGGTGGCCCTGAGTCGATACAATGTTCTGAACAACGCGGAGACCGTGAAGCATGCCCTCCGGCTGGCTCTGGACCGGCGGCAGGCTGGGGCCAGGGCTGGAGGCTGACCCAGGCTGGAGTCGGAGGACTGTGACACAGAAGAGCGACTGTGGGGCTCCAGACCAAGGCTTGGTGGAGGGAGGACTCTGTGGGGCTCTGCTTCCCACCTTGCTGGGACCTGCCTTGAGGTCTCCCGGGTCCTGGAAATCTCCTGTAGAATTGTAGCTTAGACTTGGGGCAAGGCCCCTCTTATATGTGTTTCTAGGAGAAGATGGGGCAGTATGTCTCTTCAGGGGCTCTTGGGGGAGTGGGGCCGAAGCGAACAGTGCTCATTTTTCATTGGAGTGTGTAGAGGAGGAGATCAGGAAATAGTCTAGCTCCAAGGCCCATGGCCCACACAGAAGGACCTCAGAACCTCACCAGAATGGGAGCTGTGAGAGTAGGTTACTCTCCTTAAACTGAGACCAGAGACACATACATCCAATCCACAATTGTGTAAGTGGCCCAATCCCTGACACCTTCCCCCAACCAACCCCTGCCAATCTCCAGGTCCTGGATGCAGTGTAAGTGCTATCAAGAATAAAGGGGGACCACATGGGTTGCCAGTCTGAGCCACTAACTCCATTGTCCTTCCTGCTAATTGTCCTTCACCTTCTGGCCTCCTTCCATCCCTTCTCGCTCCTCACCACCCCTCTCTGCTCAGCCTTCTGAAGGCTGTGAGATGATGGCTCGTGATGACCCATTCTGTCTGGACTCCAGCTGGTGTGCACATTGTCTCCCTGCTAGTTACACTTCGCTCTTTAAAGTCGGGCCACATCCTCTTGTCATGTGTACAGCTGCACCTCATGCAAGTAGTCTCACCATTCCAGCAGCTAAATGGGCATGTCTAGAGAACGCATTTGTCTCTTAGGTGGCAGAGTGAATGTGCACCTGCATGCGTGTCCCTGTTCCTAATGAGGGCGGGGCAGTGAGCACCTGTCTGTTGGCTGGGGAAGGGCAGTAGTAGAGGGAGCCTGGTTAGGAACTCAGAGGCCTGGGTTCCTGCCTCTTTCAGATGCATCCAACGATCTGGGCAATCTGTCTCTCTCTCACCCTGTTTCTCATCTCTCCTCGCCCTCCTAGGATCCTCCAAATATCTGGAGCCTCTCCAGCATGGGCAGATTTTAGGTCTGTGGAGAGATCACTTTGACCAGGCCCTCTCCCTCTGGCTGTCGGCCTCTGCAGCCTCATTCCTCTCCCCGCTGTCCAACCCAGTACTAAGCCACCTGGGGTCCCCTTCATTGCTTGACCGCCATCCTCATTTAAACACTTATTCCTATTGCCCCCTCCACCAGGAGTTCTCTCTTTGGCTGCACACCCTGCTCCTCTCTCTCTCCGTCTCTGACAAACAAGTGTGCTCTCCAGGACCAGTCATCATTCTTTTTTCAATCAGGGACACCTATGTCAGGAAGCCTCCCCCGTCCTAATCCTGGGAAGAAGACCCTAGTTCTGGCTTCCAGCTGGGAGGAAGGTAGCTAGATCCCAGCTCGTGCCCCTGGCCTGGCTTGGCTTATGATCCCCAGGCCTCCAGCTGGACATGAATGTGGAAGTCTGAGGAAGCTGGGCCTCAAAAGGGCCAGTGCTTTTGACTGGCGTGGGGTGGGGGCCACTTGGTTTTCTCCCGCCTCCTCACCATCATTGCCCATTGTAGACAACCACTGCCCCTGCCTCTTTGCTCAGCAGCGAGAGGTTTCCTTTGGGGCAGCTCCAGGCTGGTGCCTGAGCTTCTGCTATGGCCACTGTCATCACCACTGTTGTGTGTATCATCATCAAAAACTTATTAGGACCTCCATAGGGTTCATAACTTTGAACTTTGTAGAGTTCTTAGAACTTGGAACTCAGAGTTCACAGAGTTTTTAGAACCTTCATAGAACCCAAAACTTAGAATCGTCAGTCAGTTTCATTTAATGCTTCATACAGCTTCAGGCTGTCTCTGGCCCCTGGAAAGTAAGCCCCTCAAGGGTAGAAATTTTTGTGTTTTGTTCTCTGCTGTATTCCCAATGCTTAGAGCAGTAGTTGGCACATAGTAGATGCTCCGTAAATATTTGACAAATGAATGGGATCCTACATTCTAAAGAGATAGATCATAACCTGCCAACCATGAAAAGGTATATAATACTACTCTAATGGTTCTTAACCTATTTGGACCTTTTTGAAAAGCTGATGAAATCCACGGACATTCTTCCAAGAAAAATGCACGTATATATGAGCAGTTGTGTACAACAAAGTCTCCGCTTCATTGTGTGATCACCATCGCCAGGGTGGTGGGGGCCAGTGTTTGCCCTCCCAGACCAGCAAGTTTCATGAAGAGAGCAGGCACATGGGTTTGTGCAGAGCTGGTAGGTACCTTCATTCTTGCAGAAGTATGAGATGCCATATTGGCTCAGATTAGATTTGAGAAGACATAATGAGACAAAGGTGGGAGATCAGAAAGGGGGAGGCTGGTCCAGAGCTCTAGCCAAGAAATTGGTCAGCAGGTACAAGGGTGACCTCAGCCAGAGAATGAGGAAACATCACCAGGGTTAAGGTGGGAGCCAAACAGAGTGAGGAACTGGGCGTTGAAGATGACCTGGCCCATTTGGCTCTCACTCATAGGTGAGGAGGGATCTCAGTCTTTGTCTACTCCATTTCTACCCCATTTCCAACCCTTTCCCAAAGATGGCTGGAAATAAGTTTCAAGGTCCTGAAGGTGACTAGGTTGGAGGGATTTAGACCAAAGAACACAGCTGTAAGCTTGGTTCTCTCTGAGGCTGGATAGAAACACAAGAGTAGGGGCATCATTCTTCAACTTGTCAGAGTTCTTCATTGTGCAAGGAAAGAAAAAGAGTGGCTGTCAAGGCTGCAATGTATGGCCACACAGGTTGTGCACTGTACAACTCCAGGGGGTGCCATTCATATAAACTGATGATGTGAATTTGCCTCATGGAGTCGTACCATATGGTGTCCCTGGGACTACAGTCTTAGCTGAGGGAGTGTGAGCACAGAGGCTGGTCCAAATATTAGGTCCTTCGGCTTCTTCAGACTCATCTCCAGTCATTCACAACACTCTCCTGCAGAAAAAAGGAGGACATTGAAAGAAGGGAGGGAGGGAAGGAAGGAAGGTATGAAGAAAGGGAAGGAGAGAGGGAAAGAGAAAGATACAGAGAGAAAGAAGGAGAAGCATCCTCTCCATTTCTTGGATGGGACAGCACTGGGAAGGGGCTCTCAGGTATTGGCAGGTGGCTGGTTGGCATGTGTACACCCTCATCTTTCCCAGAGACCAGGGCATGCAACTCAATGTCTCATTGCCACTCCACTCTTTTGTTGAGAGTTTGAATGAAAATTCCCTCATGTCAAATGAAGCCATTTTTGGAGAAGAGGAAAGAAGGGCTATCCTGCATGCATCCATTTTCCCTCAACATCCGCTCTGCAGGGGGAGAAAAGCTACAGGACACAGAACAAACAGGGCAGGGAGTTCAGGAATCTCCCTGTAGGAGAAACGGGTCTGTATTGGGGCTGTCCTGAGAGTCACAGAGTCTGGTCACCACTGGAATTAAGGGTATCTACTAAGTTTTTCCTCTTAGAACAGGAAATAGTAAGAAATTAAGGACCCACACATGTGAAAAATCATTTACTTTAGTCAAATTTAGGTTTTGAAAAATATAATAGCCACTTAATTAGACTTTTTAAAAAATCTAATTTCCAATTCTAGGTGGAGAGCTTTGGAAAAGTAAGAGGTAAAAAAAAAGGCAAAGTTGGGGAAAAGGTCATGGAAAGACAAAGGGAGGATAATTTGAGTAAGGCAGTGAAAGACAGAACCCCCTGCCTACCACCAACCACGGGAGGTGGGGTGGTGGTTGGGGGGGGCGGGGGGACAGGCAGGGACAAGCGGGTTGGAGAGGGTTGAGTAGGTGCTGAAGGGAGATGGGAAAATTGCTCTTGAGAGAGGCTCCAGCTGATTAGCTGATGTGGCTTCTATGGCTGTTTATCCTTTGACCTCAGAGTGGTGGTCTCCACTTTGGCCACACACTGGAATCACTGGGGGAGCTTAAACGATACAGATGCCTGGACCGTCTGCTCTCGTCTACTGCAGGCCATATTCTTCATCCCACCCAGCCCCACTCAGGCCTCTGGACTCGGCCTGTATCCCAACCAAGTATCCATCCCTTTATCCCTGTTTCACCTGGTTCAGGCTGGTATCACCTAAGCCTCCCCTTTCCTGCTTTCTGATTCAGTTTTTTTCCCACTTTTCCCGCTCTACTGGTTTGAAAGTTATACTTTCTATTTCTGATATTCTGATGGTTCCTATTGTCGATTTTATTGACATATAATTTATAAACAATAAAATGCACTCATTCTAAGTGTACAGGGAGGGTACAAGATTAGGTGTACAGTTCAATGAATTTTGACAAATTTATATACACATGTAACCATTATCACAATCAGAATGTGGATATTTCCATTATCTCCCCAAAATTCTCCTGTTGCATCTCAGTCAGTCTCCCACCCCTGGTCCCAGTGACCACTGATCTGCTTTCTGTCACTATGGGCTAGATGTGTTCTTTCCAGAGTTTCATATAAATGGGATTATATAGTATGTACTCTTCTGTGTCTGGCTTCTTTTACTCAACATAATGTTTTTGAGATTCATCCATGTTGTGTGTTTTCAGCAGTTTGTTCCTTTTTATCCCTGAGTAGGAATTGTATGGATATACTACAGTTTGTTTATCCATTCACCTGCTGATGGAAGTTTGAGTTATTTCCAGTTTGGGGCTCTCATTAAGCTTCTTAATACTTAATACTTTGTTTTTTAAAAGCCCTTTCAAAAAATCAGTCAAGTATCCCTTTTCTCTCCCCAAACAAGACAAGAACTTTAGCATACTAACATATTTCCTGCCCCAAACCCTCCCTGCTCCCCACCCAACCAATTTTCTACTAACAACCTTGGGGCTCTTACCTGAATTTTATTTCCAGTGCATTAAAAACTTCGAACTAGGAATTTTTATTTCAGCTTTATGATATATTTTACTGATTTACCTGTTCATCAATTCTTATAACTCTTTTTCTTTGTTTATTTTTTCTGTTGGATTTCAATGTTGAATAGTTCTTTCATGGAAGGTCTATAAGTAGTAAAATTTCTGAGTCCTTATATATCTGGAATTGTCTTTTTCTTGCCCTAACTTATGAATAATAGTCTGGATGAATATACAGTTCTTGGTTCAAACTTACATTTACTCAGACTTAGTGCCTTCTTAAATTTATATTGCTGATGGGCAATCTAGTATCAGTTGAATTCTCATTCCCTTTTAGGTCATTTGTCTTTAACTTTTAGGGCTTTCTCTTTGTCTCTGATTTTCAAAAATTTCACTGTGATTATTCTCAAGTGTGAGCTTAAAAAATATCAGTGAACTCTTTCAATTTCTAGATTCATGTCTTTTTGAAGCTCTAAGCAATTATTAATCAACTTTAATAGTCCTCATTCTCTTTCTGGAATTCCATTAAATGTATTTAGAAATATATGAATTGATTTCCTAGATCCTTAAACTTTCCTTTATACTTCCTGTCTTTTCATTTGTGCTGTGTTCTGGGACATGGTTTTGCATGATGTTCCAGCTCATGAATATAATCTTCACTAGTGTCCGGTCTGCCTCTCTATCCATATTTTTTGGGTTTTTGTTTGACTATCACATTTTCCAGTTTAAATTCTCTAGTAAGGTCTTCCAAAATTGCCTATTTTCATTGCATGGATATGCTTCACTCCCTTAACTCAGATGGTGTTAATATGTGCATTTTAAGGCAGTTCTCTGATTGTTCTGTGAACTATTTCCTTGGGGTAGGTTATTTGTTGCCTCCTTCATGGACTTTGCCTTCTTTACGTATTCGGTAATTCTTGGTTATAATCTCATCTCTAAGAGGATTCTATCTATATCTGCTCTGGGCTGTGATGGCTCCTGGTCGTGTCCTTGGCCATGCAAAGGCAAGGGTGGCCATTAGGTGGCAGTGTGGGACTCGGAGAAGAGGCTGAAGTAATGCAGTTACAGCGGTTGTCAGAGTCTACAAGTCCTGTGGCAGCCCCTGGGTGACAGAACAGCAATGATACAGATGGCACCTTGCCGATTGGCAGCCAGTGTACTGCTGAGGCTCCAATTTCCTCCTTATTTAGTGTAACCTCAGAGTCTTTGGTCCTTAAAGAGCTCCCTTTCCTGTTTTGAATCATGGGCTATGAATTTATTAATCGGTGCTTATATTTTTTCCATCATTAATCTCATGGTTTGGTGTTGGGGGTAAGTCAATATTACAGTTTTAAGATGGAAGTGGACAAGCTAAGATCACTTCTCAACATTACTGATGCATAAAATTTTATTCTATTAACAAAATCTGAGTTTTTTGATCACTGCTGTATTTTTTAATCTCCAAATGCACCATCAATCTGAACTGGTATATGCTCTTCCACTGGACCAGTTGAATCTGATACAGTCAAAGGTAGGAGCCTCTTGGTCTGGGAGCTGCCTGCCTCAAGCTCTCAGAGGCCGCTCACAGGGTGCTGTGAGGGTGAAATGAGACAAAGTGTATGACATGCTGAGCACAGTGGCTGGTATACTGTGTGTCCTTAATACATGCTGGTTCCTTTTTTTAAACAGGTACTGATTGCTCTGAGCTGCCAAAAAGAAGTGACCTCTCATTTTGTCCTGAATGATTCAGTCTTCACTGGTACCTGCACCCTGCCAGGTGTATTCAGAGCAGCCTGGCTCAGAACTGGGCTTGTTCTGCCACACTGTGGGGCACAGGGACTAGTGACGTTGGTAAGAGGGACCAACCCTCGGGTCCCAACCCTGCCCTAGGCTAGGGTAGGACCTGGTCTTCTGGGACATTTCACAGGACTCTCTCCTTGTCTTTACTCCATGAATCTGCCTCATCTTCCTCCTTCCTCCTGGCCTGGGAGGAGGTGTTCCACCTTGTATGTCCCCATGTGCACATGTACGTGCTTTCTCTTTCTTTTATTAGCTGTGCCAGAGGTTCCTGGTGGTGTTGGCTGGCCTCTAAGAGGTGAGGAAAATGCCCTTGGCCTAGGAGATCCTTACAGTTCCCTGCCTTGCCAAGAGGGGCAGATCCAAGATCCCATCCTCTGTGATTGCTGCTGTCACTACTCAGGGAGGAAATATCTTTGTCCAGAGATGAACTTGGAGTGGAGCTGAAGCTGGGGCTGAAGCCAGGGCAGAAGGGACCAGCAGGGTGAGCTGGTAGCCAAAGGCAGGGCTTCTAGCTACTGGCTTCTGTTTCTAATATTCGTGAATGGCAGACATTGAGCTCCACAGCCCCCAAGGTGGCTGGAAGGGCCTGGGTGTTTGGAGCCCTCAGTCATTCTCTTACGGTTCCCTACAGACTTGTCCATTTATTCTAGTGTGCCAAATCAGTGGTTCCACTATGTAGCAGTACCATCCATGAGAAGAGTGAAGAAGTACAGGCCTAAGGGACCACCTGGCCTTTCTCAGCCTTAACATTTTTAAATTACCTACTGGGACCTATAGCCGAGGACACAGTCTTCACACAAGTTCCGTTCCCTGCCCTCACCAGGCTGTCAAGTGGCTCTCAGATGCATCTGCAGAGTTTCATGCTTAGTAGGGCTTCATTTTGACCCTAGGCCCAGATGCTTCCTGAAAAAAAGTGTATGAATGTGTGAGTGGGCTAGCTTTATTAAATATTAAATCATGATAAAGCCTTTATAATTAAAATTATATGCTCTTGGTACATAAATAATCAATGGAATATAAATTATAGATATAGATGGAAATATATAGGGAAATTTAGTACATAATAAAGACAATATGTCAAGTCACTGGAGAAAAGACAGACTTTTAAATAAGGCCGTTGAGACAACCAGATAGTTATTTGGTGAAAGATAAAATCGAGTCCACATACCACGTATCAGCTACTATAAAAACTCTAGGTGGACCAGAGATCTAGCTGTACAAAATGAAGCCAAACAAGTACTAAAAACATAGGTATGGGAATAGTTTCTAACTATGATTCGAAATACAGGTACGATATATGAAAAGATAGATAAGTTTAATTAAATTAAAAAATGTAAAAACCTCTTATGTGGCAAGATCACCACCAGCAAAATCAAAAGGTAAATAACAAACTTGGAGAAATTTTTGCAATTTATGCTAATCTTCCCAATATATAAAGAACGCTCAAAATTCAAAAAAGGAAAAACCAAAGACCTGATAGAAAAATAGGCAAAGTAGATGAACTGGCAGCACACAGAAAAGAAGGTATAATTTCCCTAGATGTTATATGTAATTAATGCATGTTATATTAACATATTATTGTATCTTATTAATATATATAACTATATTGTTTTATTTATACATTCTAGTTTCTGCGCCTGGAATTCGTGGACTGAAAAAGAGGCCAGGTCCTCAGAAGGAAGGACTGTACAACATGACAGAGTTCTATGAATCTGCAATTGAGGGGCCTGGTCTGGAGATATAAATTTGGGAACTGCCAGTTAATAAATGGCACTTAAAGCCAAGAGACTGGAAGAAATCATTAAGAGAGTGAATATAGACAAAGAAAAGAAGATGAAGACGAAGAAGAACTGAGTCATGTGGCCTTGAGAGGTCAGAAAGGTGGGAAGAAGCAGCAAAGATGACTGAGGAGAGGCTAGTGAGGTAGAAGAAATACCATTTTAGTGTGGTGCCCAGGAAGCCAGGGGAAGAAAGCATTTCAAGGAGGAGACCATCACCGACTGCATCGCATGATGCTGAGAGGTCAAGTAATGACTGAGGACTTGTCATTGGATTAGCATTGTGGGTCCAGTGGGGGCCTTGATGAGCAGTTTAGTGGAATGATAGGAGAGAAAAGGAGGAGAGAATTTGGTAACAATATGGATGAGTCTTTTGAGAAGCTAAGCTGTAAAGAACAAAGGAATGGGGAAGTAGCTAAAGGGATGTGATATGTGGGGAACAAGAGAGTTTTTGTTCTGAGAATGTAGAATTACTACATATTTAGTCACTGATGGGTATGATCCAACAAAAGAAGAAAGAAAAATAGATGAGGCAGGAGAGAGAACAAAAAAATTTTGGACCAATGTCCTTGAGTTAGGGAGGGGCAATGGGGCCTAGTATACAAGTAGATGGGTTGGCCTTAGAAAGGAGATGGGTGATTGACCTCTAGTTACAGAAGGGAAGGCTGGGGACACAACATGAATAGAGATGATTGGTGGTGGGAGCTTGAGGAAGTTCTTTTCTAACTTTCTATTTCTCAGAGAAATAGGAATCAAGGTCATCAGCTGAGAGGTCGGAAGAGGTTTTGGAGGTTTT
The DNA here is from genome assembly GCF_000151845.1 of Pteropus vampyrus. NCBI lineage: Eukaryota > Metazoa > Chordata > Mammalia > Chiroptera > Pteropodidae > Pteropus > Pteropus vampyrus. The sequence goes on along the minus strand of NW_011888800.1, from coordinate 7,750,338 downwards.
TGGAGAGAGGAGAAATATGACTGAGTTATTTGAGTGAGAGAAGGGATGGAATAGGGACATGGCCTAGGCCTGCTGGGCAGTACAAGGACCCACTCGAGGCTCGCAGTCACGGAGTTAAAGTGAGACACTCAGCTGTGTGGGTGCAGGTGCCAAATGGCCTGAGAGTTGGCTTCCACCAGGGTTATGTGTTGCCAAGTAAATATAATGAAGCAAGAGATAGGCAAGTGGGTTGAGAATGGGGGTCGATGAATGATTGTAAAAATGGACCATAGAACTGATGGTTGTTCTTAGTATACCTGGGAAAGGGAGGTAAACAGCAATGGTTCCTTTGGAGTTTCAGGTGGGGCCCAGCCCCCAGGTATTTCCATTTCCACACATGAAAGCCAGCCTGTGCCCAACCTGTTTGCCTTGTCTTACCAACCAAGTGGGGGGGCCTCTGCGGCCTGCTCCTAAACTCCTTCTCTCTACCCTGAGGCAGGTGTCCAGGGCAGCCAAGTATGCATTTTGACTTCTCACGCTTTTCCTACATGATGTCCAAAGAGAAAGACCACTTGTTGTACCCATGTGACAAGAGTGCCATGCTGCAGATGTTGAGGCCACAATGGTACACTGAAGGTTAGGGGCAGAGGAAGCCTCCAAAGACCCTAAAGCCACACTCTATTACTCCAAGGTCTGGAGGTTTAACCCAGTTCACATTGGGCACAGCCATGACCTTCTCTGGGCTGGAGTTTCCTGGGTCTCTTGGGCCTGGGCCACCTCTGCAGCTGGTCTCGGTGCCCAGGGGGGCCGCATCTCACCTGAAGTTCTCCCTTACATCCATGGCTGGTTTGAAAGGAACCAGCAGTAAACTTTTTCCCAGGCCTATGGGGAATACTGATCCAACTAATCAATATTCACAGTAATAATTCTCATGCCTGAGCAGAATGGATTTGAAGCGCAGGCCAGAGGGGTCAGACCAGGGAGTGGAGGCAACAAGAGTCAGGGATTGTCTGGCCTGAGAGACGACTCCAGCACAGAAAGGAATATGTGAGGCATGAGGCATGAGGGCACTCACTTCCCACGTCCTCTTCAAGGTTCACGACACCCCAGGTGCTACACAGCAGGAATCTGGGACAGACCCTCCTCTCGTGACCCCTCTCAGGGCTCTCCTTCCAAGAAAACCTAGCATTAGAGATGGGCCCCGTGTGTTCGGGTCCTCTGAGAAGATTTATTTGTGCAAGAGACACACTGAAACACTTGTGAATGAAAAAGGGAAGGGAGACAAAAAGCAGGGAGAGCCTTCCGATCACAGGGCTGTTTGGGCACCATTGAAAGGAGGGGGTCAAGGAAGGAGGATCAGGAAGAAAAATTTCAGTCTGGCTGCTGGGGAGTCCTGGATCCAAAGTCGCCTGGTAGAGGTGTTCCACATCCACAGGAATGGGCCAGCCCTGGTACCCCACCATGTCAGTCATTGGCTAGGAGCAGCCCAAGAAAGTGAGGCCTTGGAGTGAACACAGTGGTGGTTCCAGAGGGTGGCTTCTGGGGCTGCCGGTCACCTGTGTCCCCTGCAGCAGGTCCTCTTGAGGAGGGCTGAACATTCCCATGGTTGCCACTGGGTCCTCTTGTTTTTAGTAATAATCATAGAATTATATATCTTCTAGTGAATGCTTCTTTTGTGCTACACATTTTCCTTTATCTTCACAACAATTCTATGAGGGCAATAGTAGTAGTATGCCCATTTTACAGATGTAGAAACTGAATCTCAGAGAAGTGTTAAGTTACTTACCAAGAACACTTAGGTCAAAGC
>NW_011888800.1:7742939-7747645 GCF_000151845.1 Pteropus vampyrus | reverse complement strand
GAAGAACCGCTCAGCCATGCTAGGGAGGGCCAGACAACAAGGACCCTGCAAGTCGGCAGAAGGGTTTGGATTCAGTAAGATTGGCAATTCAGCACTCTTGTAAGTTCTTGACTGAGAGTGTACACATGTGTGACAAAGATGGAAAATAAAGGAGTTACAGAGATAAAGAGAATGGAGACAAGGAAACATCTTTAAAGGTCCTGGAAAGGATGAGTGAGGAATAAGAGCTTAAGAACAGGGATGGGGGGTGGGGTGGGGGGGTGCAGCGGGGTGCGGGGTGGGGAGAGTGGAGAAGAGAGCATGTCTCAGAGTCTTTTCAGAGGCAGAATAATACAGGAATTTGTGACACACCAGATAGAGTCTAATGGAGGAAAATGAAAGATTCTCCTCAAGGTCGGCCTGACACTAAAAGAGTGATGGTGTCAAAGAGAGAACTGTGGTACCTGGAAGTTACAGGTAAGTTACAGTTATCAATTTATCTCCTCTCAGCTCCAAATGCCCCTTTGGAAAATATGCCCTGTGATAAATGATGAGATTCCTGTAAGCCTCTCTCCTGTAGGGTGAGCACCTTGTTAAGCTCCTCAGTAGAGGGCACTGGAGGGACATGGCGGGAGGGCTGGGGATTGAGCGTGGGTGTGAGAACATCTGGTAGAGCCTGCCCAGGCTACAGGCCCAGATAAGGTCCTTTATGACCCTCCAGCCTCAGCCTGGTGATGACCTTTCCACCAATCAGAACCTCTGAGCACATAAAGGACTCCTGTCCCCACTGGTGCCCAGCTCCCACCTCACACCCATGTCCCCAGCTGCTGAACACTTGTTCCCCTACCTGCACTGCTAAGAGTGGCCTGGACTCCTCTGAAAGCCCCCACATGGCCCTGGTGCTTTGAAGGGCTCCTGCTCCTCCTCACCTGGTGCCTGGACTCCCACACCACCAGTTGCTGATGCCTGCCTGCTCCCCCATTTAAATTCCAGAGTGATGGCTATTGCTTGCCCAGCAACTCCAGACCAGTTCTGGCTTGGCCAAACCAGCAAACCTCTCTGCCATATGAGGGTTGAACCCACCTTCTCCAAAAGAGTCTGAACCCTTTCCAAGATTGTCTTTCCTTGGGCACTCTCCCCGAGTGCTAGGGTACCATATAAAGGTTCCTTCTATCTTATAGTTACTCTTTTACCATACATAGCTAATAATTCTTTATATTATGTTAACCTTCCCCTGTTTGATCTACTCTTTTTTAAAAAATAAATTTATTTATTTAAATTAGTTTCAAGTATACAGGACATTGGTTGGACATCTATATTATTCATAAAACGATCCACCCAATTGCTCCCTCCCTCCCCTGGTGCTCCACTTAGCCATCATATTAATGCAACCTGCATTCCCTCTGCCGTGCTTCCCATCCCTGTGCCCAAATATCAACTACTAATTTGTTCTTCTTTAATTCTTCACCCCATTCTCCTAGCCCCCAATCTCCCTCCCTTCTGTCTGTCACCAAATTATCCCCTATATTTGTGAGTCTATTTTTGATTAGTTCGTTCTTTTTGTTCCTTAGATATCGCATATATGATACCATATTTATCTTTCTCTGACTTATTTCACTCAGCATAATAACCTCCAGGTCCATCCATGTCGTTGCAAATGGTAGGATTTCATTTTTGTCTAATGGCTGAGTAATATTCCATTGTATATATGATTTCTTTATCCAGTTGTCTGTTGATGGGCATTTAGGTTGCTTCCATATCTCGGCTATTGTAAATTGTGCTGCCATGAATATTGGAGTGCATAGATCTTTATGAATTATTGTTTGGGTTTTCTTTGGATAAATACCCAGAAGTGCAATGGCTGGGTCAAAAGGTATATCTGTTTTAAATTTTTTGAGAAATCTCCATACTGTTTTCCATAGCGGCTGTACCAATTTGCAATCCCACCAACAATGTATGAGGGTTCCCTTTTCTCCTCATCCTCACCAACACTTGCTGCTTTTTGATTTATTGATGATAGCTATTTTGACAGGTGTGAGGTGATATCTCATTGTGGTTTTAATTTGTATTTCTCTGATGATTAGTGACCTTGAGCATCTTTTCATATGTCTGTTAGCCATCTGTATTGCCTCTTTGGAGAAATATCTGTTCAGGCCTTCTGCCCATTTTTTTAATTGGATTGTTTGTTTTTTGTTGTTGAGTTGTATAAGTTCTTTATAAATTTTGGATATTAACCCCTTATCAGATATATCATTAGCAAATATCTTCTCCCAGTCAGTGGTCTTTTTGTTTTGTTGATGGTTTCCTTTGCTGTACAAAACTTTTTAGTTTGATGTAGTCCCATTTGTTTATTTTTTCTTTTGTTTCCTTCACCTGAGGAGATATATTTGAAAAGAAATTCCTGTTAGTAATATCAGAGAGTTCACTGCCTATGTTTTCTTCTAAAAGAGAAGAAATGGATTAAAGACTTAAGTGTAAGACCCCTATGTTTTCTTAAGACCCCTATGTTTTCTTAGAAAACATAGGGGTCTTACACTTAAGTCTTTAATCCATTTCAAGTCTATTCTTGTATACAGTGAGGGAAGATGGTCCAGCTTCTTTTTTTTTTTTGCAGGTATCTGTCCAATTTTCCCAACACCATTTATTGAAGAGACTGTCTTTCCCCCATTGTATATTCTTACCTACTTTGTCATATATTAATTGAGTGTACGTTGATTATTTTATAATTTGGTTGTAATTTCAGTGCAGTCCTGGGAGGAGACAAACCCTGCTTTCCACCATCTTCCTCTGAACTCCTGATCTACTCTTGATTGGACCCAGACTGCTATGCTTTCCCTTTCTGGTTAATCAGAATTTTGCTTTTTTGATTAAAATGAGAAAGGGTTTATAAGATATCATGAGAACCCCTCATTTTGTTCACAAAGTGCCTTTGTGAAGAAATGCATAAAGTACTCCCTGTGGAAAAGCAAAATAGAAACCAATTGCCTCTGTGGGCTATATAAATTTAGATGAAGCTTGTCAAGTTTCATTGAAAACTGTTCTGGAATTTCATCTGGAATGGCATTAAATGTATAGATTATTTTTGGAGAGAATTGGCATCTTTAGATATGGAATCTATCTAGAAACATGGCACCTTTTTCCATTCTTTAGGTCTTTGTTAATGTTCAATTTTCTTTATCCGTAGTGACTTGCACGTTAAAGTCTCTTTTATCTATACACCAGTCTTCTTAAAATCGATGTTTCACTAATGTAACCTTTTCTAGTCTCTTACTTTCAACTTTTTTGTTTCCTTATGTTTTCAGTGTACCCTTGAAAGCAGCTATAGGTGGTTTTTAAGAAACTCTAGACTAACAGTCTGTCTCCCTATTTAAAATGTTTTATTATGATAAACTTTAATTATACAAAAAAGTAAATCTGTTTTTAAATTGATGAATTTAGTTCATTAACATTTATTATGATTATTGAAATGTTTGGATTCATTACTCTGCTTTTTCTAACTTTTTTCTGAATTCTTTTTAATTCTTTCCCCCTCTCTATTATATTGGGATTTATATGCTCTATTTCTATTATTTTTGTAAGTACCCCTAAATTTTAACCTGTTTACTTAAAGGAACAAAGTTTAAAGTTAATAAATTTCTTTACTCTCTTCCAGAACAATATCAGGTCCTCAGAATGCTTTAGCTCTAGTCAATTTTCTTATTTCACTTGTTATTGTTCTGTGTTCTACTTCTTTCTTTTTTATTGCCAGTATTAGTCATCATAATTATTATTATTCATATAGTCAATATTTTGGTTTATCTTACGTTTACTATTTCCCCATCAATACTATAATTTCATCCTTCGTTCTTAGTTCTATTTCCTTCTTCCTGTAGTAAAAGTGGTTGGTGTGGGTTGTTGTTGTTGTTGATCTGATAAGTTCTTCATTTAATACTCAGTCTTAAAGAATAGTTTGGCTAAGTTATAGTCCCATTTGGCAGGTTTTTTTTCTCTCAACATTTTGAAGATATTTTACTTTCTTCTGGCTCTTTTACTGATGATGAGAAGTCTGCTCCAGCCTAATGTCAATCCTTTGTAGGCAATTTGCTCTCCCTCCTGAGAACTTTTAATATTTTTATCTTTGGTCTTCTGCAGTTGTACTACAATATATCCAGGCTGAATGCTTTTATTTCTTCTCCAGATATGTTATGATTCCTGGATAACAGCTTATAATAATAATAATAGCTAGTATTATTAATGTTGGCTATGTGCCAGCCACTATTCAAAGTACTTTAAAATGTTAACTCATTTCATAGTCATAACAATACAATTATTACCCCCGTATTATAGATGACTGAAGTATCTTGTCCACTTTCCATTCACAATGGTGAATGTTGAAGGTAGGATAGGAACCTGGGCTTCTCCCAGGGCTTCCCGTGGGCATGGACTATATGACTTGCTTTTCTGCTTCAGCCAGTTGGAATATGGTTTCTGGTACTTGCACCTGAAAAAATTCTGACTAATCTATTGGGCAACTTGGTGGATGTTGCTGCTACTTACTGACATAGGAAACCCAGGAGAGGAAAGTTTCTCTTTTGGAAGAAGTAAGCACAGGAACCAGCTGAATGTCCTGGAGATCAGGAAGATTCAGAACCATCCCTGGAACTTGTTATTGCTGTACCTCTAAATTTCCCCTGCCCCAGTGCCTCCTCCTGGAACTGAACATCTGATGGGAACTAACTGCTTTCTGA
>NW_011888800.1:7734662-7739259 GCF_000151845.1 Pteropus vampyrus | reverse complement strand
TACTAGAAAGGCTCTTTCTGAATCTATATAAGTCAGGGAATGGTAAAAGAACTAGTTGGAAGTTAATATCAAACTTTCAAACTCTAACATTCTTTTGGGTCCTTTTTCAAATAAGGCTACCCCTTGTTTGATACTTTTGCGGACATCTTACTGAAACATGTTTAATATATTTTTGTAGAGACTGTAATCTTTTAATAACCAGCTATGTTTATTGTTTCAAAGAAAGCATTTACTGATTGTCTTGGGTTTAAGTTGCATTGTGTATAGATAGACTGTTCTGTTCATAGTTATCGTCATTGATTTCAGCATTTCCATGTTTATATTCCAAGTATTCAGTAAATCTCTCACTAGAGTGTACATAATTCTTGCAATAGAAGCTTTGCCTTGTTGGTTATAATCTTCTTCCTTTTTCTTAAAGATTAAGGCAGTATAGATAAATGCTTTCTTAGAATGTACCTTAGTTTGATTCAAAATGCTATTACAATACCTGACTCTGCAAAGAAGGAAGAGCTGTGTTCAGCAAGTATTTTCAGCATACTGGAACAATGGAGCCTTTGACATTGGCCTCAAGATGTAAAGACTGATTTCATATTTTGCTTCTGTATTTTAAATGCCAAAAGAAAGGCTCATAGAAAGGCTGACTCTGCCACCTCTGTCTCAGTGCCCTCCTGCCTGGGTGTCCTTAGAGGGGTAGCTCCTGATGGAATTGGTTCCCTGTGTGCTGTCTAAGCTTTCTGGGGATGGACACAGGTATAGCCCAAGCCCCTCCTGAACACCAGTAAACAGATCATCACCTCATTGTATTTATAGAGTATTTATAGAGTATTTATGGAGTATTTATGGAGTATTTATAGGAAAGCTACCCCATTTCAGATGAGTCAGTGCTGAGTAGAGAGAAAAGGGTAAATTTCATGTGAACTCCTGGCAACAGAGCAGGCAAGATGCCTGAAATTCTGGACGTGGGGTTCGGATGGGGTTTTCCTATGAAATCTGGTGATGTGGGAGGAGGTCACCACTGGAGTTCAGAGAAAAAAATATTCTATCAAGATCAACTAATCCACAGAAGTAAAAATCATTAGAGGGCCTTATTTGTGCTTAAAATAGTTTTGGTTTGTATTTTGAAAATGATAAAAAGTCTTAATTAATCCTTTTTAAAAATTATGAGCTAGAATAAAAAAGTTATAAACATAATAAATTTTATATGCTCACTCACATTTCCAATGTGTGGAAGGTTTATGGAAGACCAATCAGAGAAGGAAAGACCAATAGGACAGAGTCGGGGGCAGGGAGAGATCCCCTCTGCCCCAAAAGATGGAGAAGGCCAGATGGGGGGAGGCAGAGGCATCCTGAGGGATATTGGTCCAGGTACATCAGTAGTTCTTGAGACGTGCTCATATTTCTCATCCTGAAACTCACGTACCTGCTACCACTTGCCTTTAAAGTTAAATAGCTGAATGTTTGTTTATAGCTCTTCCATGGCTCTTTACCTTGAAATTACAGAGGTTCTATTCTGGATCAAACACCTGCCCCAGCACTCCAGGGCCTGCAGTGTAATGTTCTAGGTTCTAGAACTGATGTGCTCCAGTGGCTGAGAGACATGGAGTAGAGGCAGATTGTACACTGGTTGAAAGCTTCCTGAGGTGGTGATCAGGCCTGTTTTTACTCACCTGGCTCTCTGTCTGGGATACGGTAGGCATTCAATAAATATTTGTTAAATGAATGAGTGGATTGGCTGGTTGGTATCCCACCCCTTGCTTAGGGAGAGGCTCATCCTTTCCAATAGCCCTAGAATGAGGAAAGGGGCCGATGTTCCTTTCCTGTTTAGTGCTGAGCAGTCATGAACAGGAAATGGTCCCTTTTCTCTTGTCAGCTGAGTGAATAACCACTTCCTCGTGAGGCAAGTGCACAGATCTGCCTGTGACTTGACACAGTAATTAGCGCTGAACGCTGAAGGACGGGTCATCCCTACCTCACACAATACATCTTGCCACCTGTCCCACCATCTGCTTCAGGGCTTTTGCTTAGAATTAGCTGGGCCTCTTTCTGTCACCTCTTCCACCCTTGTCAGGTGCCTCCTCTCCTCTATGATACTGTCTTCAAGTGCTATTCTAGTGGAAGGTAAAGGGAAGGAAATGACTGAACCCTTCCTTCCCAGAGTTAAAGTAAATGGAGGAAGGGCTGAGACCCACAAGAAAAGCCCAGAACTAGATTTACTCTTTTGGGGAATCAATAAATGTTTTATATAAAAAGTGCTTTGAACAGTGTGATGCACAGGCTAGATCCATGTTTTATTCAGCCTGAAGTTTAAACAAGTTGATACAAAATAAAATAAGCAAGTGAATATTTATTTTAGAGCAATAAAAGAAATCACACACAAATATAAATTTTAAAAGGCTGACAAATACCAAACATCATTAAAAAATTTTAAATAACATAGTATTTGTATGAATTAACCTCTATACCTTTTCCCTTATTGTTTGGTTGCATACTCCTTGATTGCCACTATACTCAAAACCAGTTTTATAATACCATTTTCTTTAGAGCAAATAGAAAGTAATTTTCTCTCTAGCCTGGTGGATTGAAATTTTTAAAAAATTATTGATAGTGAATAATAGTTAATTATTGATAGTTTCTGCTTCACAACTCTTCATTGGCAATGCTCTAAAACCTTATACTTCAGGATTGTTAGCAAATCTGGGAAAATCTCTGATTTAGTTACTTTGACTATGTAGCAGATCACCCAAACTTAATGGCATAACACAGCAACCATTTTATGAGAATCGTATATTCTGTGAGTCAGAAATTCAGAAAGGGCACAGGCTGGAGGTGGCTCCACAGCTGGACTGGAATCATTCGGAGGCTCATTCATCCTCATGCTAGGACCTAGGCTGGGAGGATTTGGAGAAGAGCATTGCTGACTCTGGCACCAACTTATGGTCCCTCCATCTGGGTGGGCTTCTGCGCATCACAGAGACCTCAGGGGACTTGGACATCCCATGTGGTGGCTCTCAACGGGAGAAATTGCATGGCCTTTTATGACCTAATCTCAAAGTCAAGTGGTGTCAAGTTCCTCACATCCTATTAGTTTGAGAGAATCTCCAGTCCACCAGATTCAAGAGGAGGGGAATTTGCCTCCACCTCTTAATGAAGGAGTGGTGATGTTCCAGAAGAACATGAAGGACAAGAGATATTGTTACAAACATCTTTAGGAAAATAAAATCCACCACAATTTCTCTTATATCTGAGCTATTATAGATGTGCTACTTATCATATAGGAATATGACAACTTCTATTTCTTGATTCCCATCATATAAAGGGAAAAAGGCATTCAAGACATGATCAAAAACATCTCTTTTGGGAAAGAACTTCTGTTTTGATCAGGTGGCAATTGAAACTAAATCTTCCACTTAGGATTTTATGTCTGATTGGACGAATTTTCCACAGACTCGTTTCCTCCTCTGTATATTTTTGACCTTGTTTTTCTTCCTCTGATCTATTCTTCTCATGTAGTACAACTTCTGGCCCTGTGTATCTCTGCGTCACAATGCCAGATGAGTTGTCACAGTGGGTGGTAGGGATATTTTTAAAAACTACCCCTACACCAGAATAGCTAACAGTAACTTCATTATATATGAGACTGACCACAAAATGTAACTATGTCCCACTAAACAGAAATTAAATGCAGCACTAACTCAACTTCTTAGTCAGATTCTAAAAATAGCCACAGTCACATCAACACTAACGGAATGGGAAGACAATGGTCTTAACCAGTCGTAGTTAAAATAGCTTACTTTTGCCTCCAGATTTCCTCTGCTTCTCTTCTACCTACTGGCCCTGATCTGTGTCCCTCTTGGCCTACCTCTCCTGTCCCAAATCCCCAATCACAGCTTTGCTGCTAAGGCAAAACTGGAGCCAGCAACTTTGCTTCCCCACTCCTGGCCCCTCTCGCTTTCTATCTTGGGTTTCAACCAAGTAAAATCCTAAGTTTTGGCACTGTAAGTCTTGAAACTGCTGTTGGAGGGTCCTATTTACCCTCGGCCATGCAAAACTCTGTGGCTGGCCCTCTTACAGACCTCTACTCTCTAATAAGGTAGCCACTAGCCACATGTGGCTACTACATTACACTTGAAATGTAGCTAATTTGAATTAAGATATGGCGTAAGTGTAAAACACACAGTGGTTTTTGAAGACTTAGTGTGAAAAAAAGTGAAATATTTTAGTAATTTTATATATTGATTACATGTTGAATTGATTATACCTTGGATTAGTGCGCTAAATAAAATACACTATTAAAATACTTCACCTGTATCTTTTTGCTTTCAAAATGTAGCTACTAGAAAATTTAGTATGACATATGTGGCTCACATGACATTTCCATTGGACAGTGCTGTTCTAGACCCTTTTCCAGAAGCATTCACATGCATACATGCCCACCTAATTTTGATTATAATTTCAGGAACTGATAGGATTATCTTAAATCCCATCCATAGGCCCTAGCCCCAAATTAAGACTCTCTGAGTCAGGAATTTCACAGTGTTCACCAGGCTCAGCATCTACCACACCATTACTGCACAGATGGGGAAACTGAGCACCAAGA
>NW_011888800.1:7731088-7733947 GCF_000151845.1 Pteropus vampyrus | reverse complement strand
TTTACTTTTGGCATTTAAATTTCCAATCTTGTTTAGCTCACTTACATAAAATTTCCTCTCAGGATTTCTCTTCACAGATCTTCTACTACTTTCCTTATTTTTTCAGTTTGCCTCTTCTCACCTATTTAGAAATAACTAACTTTAAGACAAACACCTTTCCTTTAATTTCTTTCAGAATAAATCTCTGTACTTTAAACCTTCTGTTACCAAAAACATAAATTTTCCTTTCTATCATAATTAGAATTCTTAATTGAACCACCATATTACATACAACACAGACATAGATCAGAGGTCATGCACATACTCATATCCCATCATCAGCATTTGTAACTTCCCTGGGGGTGACAACTCAACTGATTAAAGCACATTCCTGAGTGTCCTCTCCTCCCCTAGCCTGCTGATCTCTGCGAGCCTCCCTCTCTGTCTCTTGTTTATACTCAGAAGGCAATGGTGGCAGAAGGAAGTGGAGGAGCATGAAGGTCCTCATACCCCTCCAAAGTCCTTCACAGTGCAGCAACCAACTCATTACTGTCTCCTGCCAGGAGTCTCTGATCTTCCCAGGTAGAATTAAGATAATCTCTTATTAAAGCCCATAAGGAGAATGTAAAAATGGGGATCTTATCAGGCCCTTTAGAGGTACAGCGGCCTCGGAGTTGCTTCCCAATCTTTTCTCAGGTCTGACTATTTACAGTTCCCTCCTCTGGGAACCAAGGACAAGTTTCTTGCACAAAATGTAAAAATTGCTGAATCTGGTGAGCGCGCACACGACATCCCCTAGTCCTAAGCATTTAAGCATTTGTACAAAAATATGCCAGTCTTTTGACCCTTGCTGTCCCATATTTTACTCTTGACTATATTTTCTCCCTCCTCCTTATTACTTTTTGCGTATGCTTTTCCTGAGGGAGTCGCCTCACCTTACCTTAGTTACATGTATCCCCATACTTAGATCCCCTGTTTGGGCGCCACCCGTCGTGTCCAGCAAATGGTAAATCCTGCCACATCTTGAACGGCTCTGGAAAATATACCTGAGTGGGAACAGTGGGAGATGTAGGAAAGAAAGAAGACAGAAAGCTGGGATCAGGAGGTCCGCTGTCCACTGAAGGTGGAGCAGTGGCGCAGTTTTATTTTTGCAAGCTGCTTTTAGACAAGAACATACTAGTTGGCATAAGCAGTTTCCCTTAGGCATAACAACACTGTTTCTTCTACTTTTCCCAAGCCATATCTTATCACGACCTTCAGCTCATTTGCCTGTCTGTGGCTACATTCGTACTTTTTTTTTTTTTCCTCAGAAGGAGTTTGAGGAGGCAAAGTAATCCTTGGCTGCCCTCACAGACTGTAAGGACCTTGTCAGCTTATAGTCCGCTCTCCACGCAGGCTCCTGGCTGCATGGAGCTGTCAAGAAGGCCTGGCCTCTTGTCTGTCCCTGGAGGTGCAGCCCTGTTCCCCCAGAGGCTGGCCTGACTCAGGCTGGGGCTGGGCTGCAGGGGTTTCCTCAGCTCTGTCCCCACCTTGCTCTTAGACCCACTGCTTCAGGGGAGCAGCTTCCTGCCACTGCTCCTGGGACTTGTCTCCCCTCCTTGCTGCATCTGCAGTCCTGACACCCCACATCTGGAAGTGGTGCTCCACCTGCCGGTTTTGGAGCCCCGCCAGAGGTTTCTAGAGATGCTGGTTGACTCAGCATCTTAGGGAAGAGGGAATGTTCTGGGCTAAGGGAGTGACCTGAGGGTGGAGCTCCAACCTGTTTATAGGATCATGGCTCCTCAGAGGCTGGCACATTCCCAGTCAGTCCCATACCATTGGAATAGTCGTTGCCAGCCAGCCAGGGAGCTGGCATCTTAGCCGGAGCTGGGCCTGGAGCAGAGCTGGAAGAGTTGGCATGGAGCGACTGACATCTAGGGGGCCACCTGGCCATCCTCATCAGGTAATAGTGTCATCGAGCCCATGGGTATCACTCAGGGCAGGGCCTGGGGCTGGGGCGCAACCCAAGAAGCTTGACACAGCTGAAACGAAGGTGATTCTGGTCTCTGAACAGAACCTGGGTCCCAGACTGGGGTATTTTCCTAGGCAGAGGCTGATGGTGGGAGGCAGAGGATGAGGGAGTCTGTGCTTGGGGATGGGGAGTGGGTGGAGTAGATGATCAGCATTCATAATAACAAGGGTCCAGGAGACCAGAGCCTTCCCTCTCCACCATGAGTGACCAGCCCACAGTCCCCTTTACAGCCCCTTCCCCTCTCATTAAAGGAACACAATGGCTGTGTGTCACAGGAGTTCTACCAGGCCTGCAGCCTACCACTGCAGGCAGTGGACTTCCTGGATCTGGCTGGAGCCCAGGGACCACCATGTGTGTCTCAGCAGCTCTGCCAGCCCAAATCCGCATCTACTGTCAATTATTTACTGGGCCCAAGAGCCATGAGGCTGCAACCAGGCCAGGGAAGCCTACAAACTGCTTACCTCACCTCTGCCATGGGCTTCCCCACAGCCCAGACTTTTCATTCTCTGCCAAGGACCAAGGCCAGAGAGAATGGCTCCTCAGGTCTTCCCTGGTGCCCCTATCAGCCATGAAAAAGCTGAGTGTACCAAGCTCGTCATCCTGAGGCATAACCTCATTTGCACCTTACCAGGCTTCTGGAGCCTTGGCCTTGAGACCCAGGCCTGAGTTGGGTCCAGGCACGCTGCTCCAGACTGGTGCTCCTGGAGAAGACTCTCCTGGGGCAGGCCAGACACCAGGGTATCCTGAGGAAGATAGAGAGGGAACCCTCGATTGCCGGATAATACCTGCTGCCCCAGTCTGTGTCAGCCTGAGGTCTGGAGGACACTCTGCAAGGCAGACGTCGGTGGAAATACCCCGATGGGGGTCTG
>NW_011888800.1:7724394-7730398 GCF_000151845.1 Pteropus vampyrus | reverse complement strand
TGGAGCAGTGGCGCAGTTTTATTTTTGCAAGCTGCTTTTAGACAAGAACATACTAGTTGGCATAAGCAGTTTCCCTTAGGCATAACAACACTGTTTCTTCTACTTTTCCCAAGCCATATCTTATCACGACCTTCAGCTCATTTGCCTGTCTGTGGCTACATTCGTACTTTTTTTTTTTTTCCTCAGAAGGAGTTTGAGGAGGCAAAGTAACCCTTGGCTGCCCTCACAGACTGTAAGGACCTTGTCAGCTTATAGTCCGCTCTCCACGCAGGCTCCTGGCTGCATGGAGCTGTCAAGAAGGCCTGGCCTCTTGTCTGTCCCTGGAGGTGCAGCCCTGTTCCCCCAGAGGCTGGCCTGACTCAGGCTGGGGCTGGGCTGCAGGGGTTTCCTCAGCTCTGTCCCCACCTTGCTCTTAGACCCACTGCTTCAGGGGAGCAGCTTCCTGCCACTGCTCCTGGGACTTGTCTCCCCTCCTTGCTGCATCTGCAGTCCTGACACCCCACATCTGGAAGTGGTGCTCCACCTGCCGGTTTTGGAGCCCCGCCAGAGGTTTCTAGAGATGCTGGTTGACTCAGCATCTTAGGGAAGAGGGAATGTTCTGGGCTAAGGGAGTGACCTGAGGGTGGAGCTCCAACCTGTTTATAGGATCATGGCTCCTCAGAGGCTGGCACATTCCCAGTCAGTCCCATACCATTGGAATAGTCGTTGCCAGCCAGCCAGGGAGCTGGCATCTTAGCCGGAGCTGGGCCTGGAGCAGAGCTGGAAGAGTTGGCATGGAGCGACTGACATCTAGGGGGCCACCTGGCCATCCTCATCAGGTAATAGTGTCATCGAGCCCATGGGTATCACTCAGGGCAGGGCCTGGGGCTGGGGCGCAACCCAAGAAGCTTGACACAGCTGAAACGAAGGTGATTCTGGTCTCTGAACAGAACCTGGGTCCCAGACTGGGGTATTTTCCTAGGCAGAGGCTGATGGTGGGAGGCAGAGGATGAGGGAGTCTGTGCTTGGGGATGGGGAGTGGGTGGAGTAGATGATCAGCATTCATAATAACAAGGGTCCAGGAGACCAGAGCCTTCCCTCTCCACCATGAGTGACCAGCCCACAGTCCCCTTTACAGCCCCTTCCCCTCTCATTAAAGGAACACAATGGCTGTGTGTCACAGGAGTTCTACCAGGCCTGCAGCCTACCACTGCAGGCAGTGGACTTCCTGGATCTGGCTGGAGCCCAGGGACCACCATGTGTGTCTCAGCAGCTCTGCCAGCCCAAATCCGCATCTACTGTCAATTATTTACTGGGCCCAAGAGCCATGAGGCTGCAACCAGGCCAGGGAAGCCTACAAACTGCTTACCTCACCTCTGCCATGGGCTTCCCCACAGCCCAGACTTTTCATTCTCTGCCAAGGACCAAGGCCAGAGAGAATGGCTCCTCAGGTCTTCCCTGGTGCCCCTATCAGCCATGAAAAAGCTGAGTGTACCAAGCTCGTCATCCTGAGGCATAACCTCATTTGCACCTTACCAGGCTTCTGGAGCCTTGGCCTTGAGACCCAGGCCTGAGTTGGGTCCAGGCACGCTGCTCCAGACTGGTGCTCCTGGAGAAGACTCTCCTGGGGCAGGCCAGACACCAGGGTATCCTGAGGAAGATAGAGAGGGAACCCTCGATTGCCGGATAATACCTGCTGCCCCAGTCTGTGTCAGCCTGAGGTCTGGAGGACACTCTGCAAGGCAGACGTCGGTGGAAATACCCCGATGGGGGTCTGTGAGGAACCCGAAGCTGTAGGAGCAGGGCGGTGGAGGTGCTGGACAGCCCTGGATCCATCCGCTCCTTTGTCAGGAGCCTGAGCCCCAGAATCCAACTAGGAGGTTTCTGAGCCTTTCATCCTCATCTCCCTGGAGAAGGCTGGGCATTCTTCTTCTCCCACCCTCTGCCTGCTTCTACCTTTTGCCCAGCTCAGGGGCAAAACTAAAGCCCAAAGTTTAGTGACCCTGAGAGCCCGAGCCTGCCCTCACACCCGGGAAGCACCTCGCCTCCTGCTGATGTTCCTACAGCTGGCTGAGTCCCTGAGACTGAGCCTTTGACACCAAGCCTTCATGTCAGATCCTGGGGCAAGGGAACTTTAGCAGTGGCCTCACCCAGGCTCTTTCCTGCTCCAATAGAAAACCGGAGCCTGTTCTGGCAGCAGGAACTTGGCTGGCAGGACAGGCCAGGCTTAGAGGACTGACTCTGGGACGTGCCTGCTGTACTCAGCCTGACTCAGGAAGTACAGGGCCCAAGGCTGTGCCACAACTTCCACTCCTTCTCTCTCCAACCTCCTCATTGCCTCACCATGGTCACTCAGTGCCAGCAGAGGGAAAGGTGGCCTGCTCATTTTTCTCTTTCTACTGAAGACTCCATGGTCACAGATACTCTGGACCCTGGTCTGGGGACTTCAGCCCCTTCAAGCTCCCTCGGGCCACATCTACCATGATCCTCTCCATGGGGAGGAGGGTAGAATAGGTCCTAGGGTCCCTGCACAGGGGAGAGACAGCGACTGGGTCTCTCCCATGATCCTATAGGAAGCTGGGCTGGGGTCCCGGCCGGAGGAACTTTCCATGAATGTTCAGGGCCAATCATCAATTGAGGCAGTATTTCAGGTAGGATGATCTTTCAAAAGGGAAGATAAAGTCCCAATGCCCTCAGGAGAAGAGAATCCTATTAGTTAATATGTTGGTTCAATAATCATATTCGGCTAAAACGAATCTATGAAATTCTAGTTTCTAGATATCCATAGGGCAGTGTGGGAAAGTTGCATGCTTTTACAAAGAAGCAAAGTCCTGGGAAGGTAGCGTAGCACAGGGGTTGTGAACTGTGGCCTTGAAGACTTGGGTTTGAATCTTAAAAAGGTCACCGACTAACTCTGAGACCTAGGGCATGGTAGCATGTCTGAGCCTTGAGTCCTTCATGTATAAAATGAGAGGAAATGAGAGTACTATCTTATGAGGTTGTTGGGAGGATAAATCAAGTTCATATATGTAATATGCTTAGTATAGTGCCTAGAACATAAAGAGCACTTAATAAATTGTAATAAGAGCAATTACTAGAAGCTGCTTGCTTTTTTGCTAAACATTCTAATAGCATTAACACATTTAGCCTCGGAACACTGTGTGAAGTCGATACTGTTATTAACCCCACTACATATGAGGAGACAGAGGCACCCAGAAGTTTAGTGACTTGTCCAGGGTCACATGGCAAGTGAGCAGAGGACCAGGGTTTGGACCCAGACAACCTGGCTGATAGCCTGCCCATAACCACTCTGCTCTACTGCCCCCAGTGACTGTCAGTTGTTGTACTTATTGTCAGAGCCCACCCTCTGGGTGCTCTGTGTCAGTGATAGCCTAGAAGTGAAGAGAAATGGGGCTTCACCCTAGGAAAAATATCCTGCCAGGGGTCGCAGGGCTTTCTGAGGTGGAGAGGCTCTCAGTGACTGGAGGGAGAAATGGGCAATGACACTCAAATTGGGCAGCGTGACTGGTTAACAAGGGAGCAATTGAGGGCACTTCTTAATAGCCCCAAGTGGTTTGATAGCAGCTTCGAGGCAGTCGAGGCAGTCGCACTGAGGATGGGAGGAGCCTGCACAGCCTCTGCCCTCCTCCTGTCTTCTAGTGAGCCTTGAAATACAACTACACCCCCCAACAGGGTCTCAGGACGCCAGCCAGCACTCTCTCTGTGACAGGTGGTGATGGAACATGAGTGCGGGCAGTAGATGGAGCCAGGTGTCTAAGAATTCTGTAAATCCCTGCCAGTGACAACTTCTGGTTTAAGGCATATAGAGTTGAAGTGTTGCTGGTGTCACTGGAGTTAATTCTGAAGAAGGGAGAGAAACAAGTCTGCCTCGATGGGAGGATTACATGTGCTCTGCCACGAAGCTGACAGGAGTGACAAGGACACTGAGCATGGAGCCACAGGAGAGGGATGATGCGGGGGCCTAGGGGAGAAGAATAGGGGTGGGAGCACAAATCCCGAGTGGCTTTGCTGGGCCCCATTGTCCTGTAAGTCTCTCTGTGGAGAGTGCAGAGCCACGTCCCGTGGACACTGAACCAGACCCTAGCAGGCAGCACCTGTGAAGAGCAGAAATCTGTTCCTGGCAGGAGAAGAGACTTCCTGATTACAAGCACCAAAATGGGACAGGCTGTGGAAAGTTGCAAGGCAGGAAGCAGCTTTGGTTCCCTCACCGTTTGTCTCCCAACCATGCTATGACAAATGTCTACCTCACAGGCGTGATGCTGCCTCGGCCACAGATCATAGGGGCTTATTATAAGAAACTTGTGCAGGGTGCCCAGAAAAAACTACACAGCCAGGCCTCAGGAAAACAGAAACCCAAGGGGCCCCCCTGGATCCTAGCAGTGCCAAGCACCTCAGCAAGTGGGAGGTTTGGGGATACTTCCCTAGTGCCCTGTCCTCAGCAGGACTTGGCTATGCCCTACCTGCCCTCTGCTTTTCCTCCTGCCACCTTCTTCTGCTCATCTTCTCTGTCCCTCCCAGCTTCTTCTCACTCAGTTTCTTCTTCTTCCTCATTGGGATTGTCCATGGGCTGACATGACCTCGCCAGCCATTAATACACAAGACCTTTCACCCACTATTCACAGTAACAGCTCAATGCTCTTGGAGTTTCTTAATTTCCACCCAAGAGCAGATGAGTACCTGTGGCTATCACACCTCTGGGCTCCCCAAGGCTCAGCCCCCCTGGAGTCATGTGTCTACTTCCTGTCTAGAGGACTGGGGGCACCCTAGGCAGCAGAATCACATGCTTTACCAAGGGGCTGTCCTCCCTGGGAGCTCTGGGGGTGGCTGACCCCAAACTGACATGTCCAGTGTGGTGGCCATCCCTTGGTCCTCAGTTCCCTACTTTCCCCACTACTCTATTCAATGATGTCCCTGAAGAGAGGAGAGTCCCATAAATTCCACCCCCCAGGTAGTCTGCCATTCCCTGACTGCTCTAGCCCAGGACCATGGCCCCAAGGACAGTGGTAGTCAAAGGCTGTTTGGTTCCAGAACACCTGGCAGCATCACCAAGCATCTCAGGAGAAACCTGGGCACAGATTGGAGGGGCTCATGGTTGAGCAGGAGGGACTTGGTCATCTGCTATTTCTCTCTAGGGGGTGGCCTCTGTCTGCTGGCGGCTCACGGTGAGGGTGCTGGAGGCTCGTGGACTGGGCTGGGCTGACATGTGTGAGTAACTGTCTCCTGGGCTCCACAGCTGCAAGGGTGACTGAATCCAATGGGAAAGGCCCGGATATGTGCCTCGGGGCTGGGTTGAGCAGCCCACTGTAGCTGCAGGGCGGGGGTGGGGGGGGCGGGAGGGATGGTTGGTAGGAAGCTAGTAAGGCTCCTGGAGAAGGGTGTGAGGAATTCTCTTTCACTATGGTTCCCTGGATGTTGGCAGTGAGCGAGGCAGACCCTTACGTGGTCCTACAGCTGTCAACTGCACCTGGAATGAAGTTTAAGACAAAAACTGTCACCGACTCCAGTAATCCTGTGTGGAATGAGACCTTCAGTTTCCTAATCCAGAGTCAGGTCAAGGTAAAGATCAGACCAGCCACCTGAGGACAGGCTGTACCCTGCATAGGAAGGGTTCTTGGGGGCGGAGCACACCTTTCTCCACGGCTTTGTCAGAGAAACTGGGATGGGGTGTCTTTGTGCCCCAGCTTGGATATGCCATGTGTGAGAGAATGTGTGAACTCACCAGCTGCCTGTGGGCCAGACCTCCAGCAAGGGGCTGGTCCTCTCTAAGCCCAACTATAAAATGGAAACAGTAAGAATCCCCTCCTGGTCTGGGTTGTGGTGAGGTTAAATGAGATAACGCACTCCCAGTGCAGTGCCTGGTGCATATGGCACCAGCAAATCAGGGGTGTGGGGTTGGGGGAGAGAATTCTTGGAAATAATTTTATTTTTTATAAAAACAAAAATTAGCAGGGGGGAATTAGGAAATTTGCTGGGCTTCCTTTTACTGCTTTTAAGTTTTACCATT
>NW_011888800.1:7722562-7724344 GCF_000151845.1 Pteropus vampyrus | reverse complement strand
TTGTGCCCCAGCTTGGATATGCCATGTGTGAGAGAATGTGTGAACTCACCAGCTGCCTGTGGGCCAGACCTCCAGCAAGGGGCTGGTCCTCTCTACGCCCAACTATAAAATGGAAACAGTAAGAATCCCCTCCTGGTCTGGGTTGTGGTGAGGTTAAATGAGATAACACACTCCCAGTGCAGTGCCTGGTGCATATGGCACCAGCAAATCAGGGGTGTGGGGTTAGGGGAGAGAATTCCTGGAAATAATTTTATTTTTTATAAAAACAAAAATTAGCAGGGGGGAATTAGGAAATTTGCTGGGCTTCCTTTTACTGCTTTTAAGTTTTACCATTATTTTTATTTTGAAGTACAAAGTATGGAGGCATCATAATCTTTTCTGGCTCTGACCATTAAGTAAGCGTTCAACAGGTGTGGGCTACAGCTGTGAGTAAATAATGCACTAAGTTGTTCTTGGGTCCCTAGAATGTTCTGGAGCTGAGCGTCTATGATGAGGACTCAGTCACGGAGGATGATGTCTGCTTCCAGTTTCTCTATGACATCTCAGAAGTCCTGCCTGGCAAACTTCTCCAGAAGACCTTCTCCCTGCGTCCCCAGGTGTGTGGAGAGTCACCGTGGGGCTCCAGGCTGAGGAAGTTGCACAGTTTCTCCCCTCTGTTGGGATGCTACCGGGCTGAACTCATTCACAGGAAGAGGCAAACCCCTCCCAGAGATATTTACATTCTAATAGGAAAGGAGAAGGCTTAATTTGACTGTAACAGACTGAATCATTCAATGGTGGACTCTTACCCTGTGTGTGCTCAGTGTAACTAATCTTTTCAGCGTTTGTGGCTCTATCACTCCTGCTCATGATGTCCCATGTGCCCAAGGCCTGCTTTATGAAGGTCTCTGTGCTCTTTCTCCAGCAGGTGAAGGCCGGGGTGGGAGAAGGCACAGTTGTGGGGTCAGATCCCCCTCAAGAGGAAGATGAAATGGGCTCTGGGCATTCTCAAGCCTCCTTTGGCTTGCGCTCCTTGTTACCTCCCTCAGTCTTGTCAGAGACCTGTTCTCTGCACTTACTAGCTGTGGCAACTTGAGCTGGTAGCCCATCTGTCCCTAAGCCTCAATTTCCTCATCTGTAAAATGGGAAGAATTGTAAGATCTCCTTTAGAGATTTGAGATGATGAAATAATCAATGTAAAAGAATGGTGTCAACTCTGAAGACGTATATAAATGTTGACAACTTGCTCATCTTCTTTAATTCCAGAGACAGGAGGAACTGGACGTGGAGTTCCTGATGGAAAAAACGTGAGTAATATCCCAGGGAGTATCTCAAGACCCAGGCTTTATTTAGGAAAATGTCAGTGACCCAGATCTTCCCGTTGATCTGTCCAGCTGAGATTCCGTCTCTTACCTCCCCGCTTCTGCTAGTCTGGATGGTGGGAATCTTCGTGGAGAAACGAGGAGAGGGAGGTCAACGTTTTCTCTGCCTTCCTCTCTCTCTTCACCTTTCACTCTTGAGAAGCTTCTCCCCGCACCCTGAACAGGACTTTGAGACCCTTGGGATCACCCAGGGAGGCCCCACATGGGTGGAACCTCGGCTCTGAGCCGGGCAGGTGAGCCCAGGGAGCTTTTGCCTTTGCGAGGCTATACTCTGGATGGTTTGATTTTTCCAGGTCAGACCGCCCAGAAAACCTCATCACCAACAACGTCCTTGTGGTAACCAGGCTCGGGAAGGGGAGCTGAGGCATGGGCCCCAGAATGGACACTGCGGTGGGGATAGGGCAGGGCAGGGCAGCTGCCC
>NW_011888800.1:7702168-7721332 GCF_000151845.1 Pteropus vampyrus | reverse complement strand
TATACTCTGGATGGTTTGATTTTTCCAGGTCAGACCGCCCAGAAAACCTCATCACCAACAACGTCCTTGTGGTAACCAGGCTCGGGAAGGGGAGCTGAGGCATGGGCCCCAGAATGGACACTGCGGTGGGGATAGGGCAGGGCAGGGCAGCTGCCCCAAGCGTGGGCTGGAACAGACAAAGCAAAGACAGGGCTTTGTGGTAAAACCACTCTGGACTCTCAGCTAGGTGGTCACCTGGGGCTAAGGTCAGGGGCTGGGGGCTTGGAGGGGTCTGAGGCAAAAGAGAACATGGAGAGAGGGGAGGTTGAGGCACTGCTGAGAGGAGGTTTTAGCCCAAAGCTCTATGGTTGAGGGAGTATTGGGGGAACTGGAGGTGTTTTCTGATGTGTTTAGTCACCTGTGATGCACTAATAGTTCTCGGCCCTTGAAGAGGAAGTCCTGGTGAAGAAGTCACGCAGGCCAAGGCAAGCTCAGGTTGTCAATATCGAGGTGACTGAGGCTCGGAGAGAGTTTCCAGGCTGGTGTGCTATCACTACGGAGGCTTCGGGATGGGTTCAGGGGATCAGTCAGCTCTTCCTTGACATAGTGGAGCATCCTGGTCAGCTCTCCTAAAACACAGCAAGCTCCCGAAGCTGCAGTAGACTGGAATGGGCACAAGGTGGTGAAACCTGCATTAAAAACTTTCTATTCAAAGTGTGGTCTCTGACCAGAAGCTGGCCTGGGAGCAGAGCCGGGCGGGCCTAGAGTGAGGTAAAGCACCTAGAGCCCCTAATTGAACAAGGCACCACCTCAGGATCCTGCAAATGCCTATTTCAAGGGCTAGTATTAGTTGTTTTTTGTTTTGTTTTGTTTTGTTTTTTTAGTATTAGTTTTTCAAATACATTCATACCTTGTTTTACTGTGCTTTGCTCTACTGCACTTCACTGGTGCTGCATTTTTTACAAATTGAAGGCAAGACATTCCACCAGCAAAAAAGATTACAACTCCCTTTCTTGCGATACTCACTTTATTGTGGTGGCCTGAAACTGAACCCACAATATCTCCGAGGCATGCCTGTATACATTAAGATAGCCATACCTGTGGCTGCTGCCTCTCCTCTGAGGCGATGGATACCAGTGGTACGTCGATGGACTCAGCAGTTCTACTGGAAAAGGGTTAGAAGCAGGAGTTCATTGGGCTGCAGGCATCAGCTGGCATGCATTACAGAGCGAATGCAGCAGGCTCATTTGGCAAATCGGTTAATTGGAGGACAATCAGGAGATACTCTGGTTGCTAAAATTTTAAAGGTTTCTCTGATCTATTACATCATCCTGTAGACCAGTGGTTTACATCAGGGATCTCCAACCCCCGCGGCTGAGCACGGTACCAGTATGTGGCCTGTTAGGAACCAGGCCGCACGACAGGAGGTGAGCGGCGAGAGAGCGAGCAAAGCTTTCATCTGTATTTGCAGCCGCTCCCCAGCGCTAGCATCACCACCTCAGCTCCACCTCAGATCATCAGGCATTAGATTCTCATAGGAGCACTGGTCCCTGGTGCCAAAAAGGTTGGGAACCACTGGGTTATATAATACTCTTTGGGAGCAGTTGCAGTAGAATGCACCCTCCGGATTGAGGCTGTAGAGAAAGAGAGAAGAAAGAACTGTGCCTGAGAGCTGGGGGGCCTTCAGAGAGTCCAAAAGTTTGTAGGCGAATGTAGGACAGCTTGGAGTGGGTAGAGATGGGGCTTTCTTGGCTGTTCCAGGGCATCTGGCTTAGCAGTTACAGCGGATCGGAGGTGGGGTGAGGGGTTTCTTCATCCAGTCCCACTCTGGACCCTACTTTTTGTTCTATGTGTGGTGGATTTGGGACAGCGGGGCTCGATGGGTGAGGCTGAAGGGACCTCAGCTTACCCAGCAGAGCCCCCTGCCCATGATGTGGTCTGCCCCAGGCGCGGGAGCTGTCCTGCCTAGATGTCCGTCTGGAGAGCACGGGGAGCACAGCCGTGGTAGCAAGTGAGACCTCCTCAGAACCAGGTCTGGCTTTTGCCTGGAATGTGGGGGTGGACAGGGGTGTCTGGGAAGCCCACCAAGAGGTGAACAGCAGGGCAGAGCTTTCCTCTTCCTTCTTGTCCACACAGCACAAGGGCCACAAGTCTCCTCTGGGCAGGTGGGTCCCCCTGACCTGGGGGAGGGCATGTCACAGGGTTGGGGGGCAGGCTGTGGAAGGCCCTTTCCAGAATCCTGTTTGCCATGGTCCAGCCACTTAGGCCTTGACCATGTCCTGGAAGTACTTTCGGTTTCTCAGGTCCTTCCTGGGGCTCTTGTTCCCCTCATGCCCACTCTCTCCTTAGATCAGGACAAGCTGGAGCCGGAGTTGGAGCTGGTGCTAAAGGGGTCATATGAGGACACACAGACATCTGCCCTGAGCACAGCCTCTGCCTTCCGCTTTCACTACATGGAGGCTCAAGAGGCAGAGCTGAGTGGGCATCTGAGGGTGAGTCTTGGCTCTGGAGCTCTCCCACCAACCCCAGCCTGGGGCTGGCTCCAGCTGCTGCAGGCCCCTCCCTGGCCTTCCCCGTGCCAAGGCCAGGTTCCCGTGGCCTTGTCAGCCTCCTCCAGTTAGACACCATGCCCTCGGCAGACAGAGAGGATCACCAGGGCCTGGGGTGGGCATGAGGGGCTGCGACACTATGTCTATCTTTGTCTGAACCCTTTAGTGGCTCCTCCAGTGATGCTCTTAGAATAAAATCCCATGTCTGTGCCCACAGGCCCTGCACAGCCTGGACCCTGTCCACCTCTGCTGCCTCATTTTGGTCCAGGCTCTGCCTTGTGATGCTCCAGTTATACTCATCTCTTCTTGCTTTTCCAGCATGCCAAGTTCTTTCCCTGCCCTTCTCTGGCTCCTTCCGAGGCTGCCTCCTTGTCTTCCTCCTCCTGTTAAAGATCTCAGCTCAGTGGCATCTCTTCAGAGGGACCCCCCTTGACCCCCCCATCTTAAATGGATCCCATACACCCCACCTCTGGTTATTCTATCTCATTACACTGCTTATTTCCTTTACAACACTTACTAACATCAGTTCATTACCTCTTTCTTTATAAATTCTTTATAAATTCATACACACGATTGGGTTAGAATAATAAATAAATATTAGCTATTATTTTTGTAATGATTAGTATTATAATTATTATAATTTTAATCATTTAAATATTGAGATTATTTTTGTATTATCAGGGAGGTACTGTGTCTGTCCGGATCGTTGTCTAGATACTCAGTAAAGATTTGTTGAATGGATGAATGAATGAATGTTTCTCTCCAGAGCTCCAAAAGCAATGACTGGAACTCAGATAGCTCAGCTGGGCACCTCACTGTGCCCCTGAAGTCCTTGGTCGTGGGGAAGGAGATGACCATTGATGTTCCTGCTATGAATGTGAGTGGCCTCAACTGGATAAGAAGCACCAGTGAAAAAAAGATTGGGGAGCTCGAGGTTCCCAGGGGGTGTCCACATTCGCCTCATTCTGAGTGAAGTCTCTTGCTTTGATTTCAGGCCCCAGGAGTGAGGCTACAGCTCAAGGCTGAGGGCTGGTAAGGGACATTCATATCTGTGGGGGACAGTGGGGGATGGTCATGGGGCAAGAGAATGCTATGGAAAGAGTGGTCCTTGAGGTTGGGAGCAAAGAGGTTATTTGGCAGCTACTGTGGGCTTGACCAGCCAGTGGCTGAGCTCGGCAGGTGCCCCCTGACCCTTGGATCCTCCACCACCCCAGCCAGAAGGAGCTGGCTGTTCGCCTGGGCTTTGATCTGTGTGCGGAGGAGCAGGCCTTCTTGAGCAGGAGGAAGCAGGTGGTGGCCAAAGCCCTGAAGCAGGCCCTGCAGCTGGACGGAGACCTGCAGGAGGACGAGGTCTGGGGGATACAAGGAGATTTGGGTGCAAATACCCTGGACTGGCCTTAAGAGAGTACCTGATTCCTATATCCTCTCTAGATACACCAGTCTGCAGAGAATGGGGAGTAAGCATGTTGGGGCGGGGGTAGATAATGGGGCATAGGTAAGCTCTGGGGTTCTCGCTCCCTTTGGATCTCTGTCCAGGTCTGAGAGCTATCACTTCCTGGGGAGGGCCTGGGTGCTAGCTCTAACTCTGACTCATCAGGCCTTTCTCTGGAGGCAGGAGGCAGCTCTATCCTGGTCCTTGTGAAGCCAGCCTGTGTCTTTGTGCTGTCCAGGTCCCCGTCGTGGGCATCATGGCCACAGGTGGAGGTGCCCGGGCCATGACTTCTCTCTACGGCCATCTGTTGGCCCTGAAAAAGCTGGGACTCCTGGACTGTGTGACCTATTTCAGTGGCATCTCGGGAGCTACATGGTGAGGGCCCTGGGGGCTGGACAAGCAGCGGCGAGTGGAGTGGACATCAGAGGGACCCTCTACATGGGGAAGCCAAGTGGGCATGAGCACTATGGTCTGATGGGTGCCAGTGGCTTTCTCGAAAGGGAGGAAACAGACATGAGTGAGGCATTACAGAATGTCCACTCCATGCTACTGAAGAGGCAGCTGAGTCAGAAGGAGCTGGGTTTGAGTCTCCACAACACCACTTTCTGACTGGGTGACCTTGACCAATTTATTTCCTCTGATTCTCAGTTGACTCATCTCCAAAATGAGGGTAATAATAGCACATCCTCCATTGCACTGGAGTGGGACAGGCCAAGTTAAACACTTAACGTATCTGAAATATGCCGGGAAGTCCAAATTGGTAGCTCTTTTTTCTTTGATATGACCTCATTTAATCCTCACAGTACTCTCTAGGGTAGTTTCTATTATTGTCCCTATTGTATAGATGAGGAAATTGAGGTCAAGAGATGCTATTTTACCTAAAGACAATATCGTCTCCCTACACTCCACCCTGCCTATAATAAGGTGGGACTTTTCACTGTTGGAGATTCATTCTCTTGAGTCTTATTGAAATGTGACTTTAAAAGAGTAAAAGAGGAGTAAACTCAGGAGTTTAGGTGACAGCTGTTAACAAGCAGTCTCAAAGGGGCTTCGGGACAGACCTGTGAAGATGTGAGCAGGGTCCAAAGCTGTGCTGCACAATACAGTAGCTGCTAGTCACATGTGGTTATTGGCCACTCAAGATTTGGCTAGTCCAAATTTAGATGTTTTATAAAAATGTAAAATACACAGTGAATTTTGAAGAGTTTGAAAAATTTATAAACTATGTTAATTTTTATATTGATTACATGTTGAAATAATGATTTGCGGATATATTAAATTAAATATATTGTTAAACTTAATTTTTACTGATCTTTTTACAATTTTAAGTGTGGTTATTAGGAAATTTTAAATTATATATGTGGCTCGTACTACATTTATGTCGGATAGTGCTCACCTAGAAGGAGGGAAAGCCCTGAGACACTGTCCAGACAGGCATGGCTTTGGTGGGAGAACCCACACGCTGGGAGAAGATGAGGGTGGGGATGAGGAGTCTCAGCCACCCACACTGAGCCTCCCAGCCCACTATATTGTCCCTTTGTTCTCCCAGGACAATGACCCAACTATATGCGGACCCTGAGTGGTCACAGAGGGACCTCGAGAGACCCATTCAATATGCCCGGGAACACCTCATCAAGAGCAAGCTGGAGACCTTCTCCCCAGAGCGTCTGGCAAACTACCGCAGGGAGCTGGAGCTGCGGGCGGAGCAGGGCCACCCCACGACCTTCGTGGACCTGTGGGCTCTGGTGCTAGAGTCCATGCTGCACAGTCAGGTAAGGAGCCTGCGCCTGCGCCTGCGCCTGAGGGGTGGAGCGTGAGTGCAAGGGTGGGGCTGGGGTGGCCTCTCAGCTAGCTGATGCAAGTACGCATTTCCTTCAGGGTAAAAGAGCCCGGATGTGGGAACCACTGTGTTTAAGTGTCTGCCTGGGTTTGGGATGCTGCCTTTTTTGAGTCAGGCTATTCTTCAATTAATTACCATGAAACTGAAGTTTCTGGGTCTCCCAAGAGCTAGGGACAAGTCAATGACAAAATCAGTTAAGCAAACAAAGCTTTTGCACTAAATCAGTGAGATTTCTCAAACCACTTTGTTAAAAATTTATACTACACTATGAAATATATTATTTTTCTTCATTTTCGTGGTAGTGTTAAAAGCACAGGCTCTGGAGCCAGATTCTCTGGGTTCTAATCCCTGTGCCTCTTACTAGATATGTGTCTTTAGGCAAGTCACTTAACTTCTCTGTGCCTATCAGTTTTGTCATCTGTACAATGGGAATGAGAATGATACTTACCTCATGGAGTTGTTGTGAACACTCAATGGTACCTTGGCATACAGTAAGCATTAGTGTTAACTATATTTCTTTACTATTATCCTAATACCATTAGGACAAAATTTAGCATGTAAGTTTTTATACACTGCCTCTTTAGGGAAAGCTTAGTAAGTTAACTGCTGAATCTTTCATTAACTGATACAATTTTAAGATAAGTGACTTTTTTCACACTATTGTTTTACCATATATAATTATCTGAACAAAGTTTAAGTCATTTGAAACAACTAAAACACAGAAAGTATCTTAAACATGCATAACGAAAAGTAAACTATCAAATCTATTAGTGGAACTATATTTGAGGAAATAATTTATAGTGGAAATAAATTAGAGAAAAGATTCTTATCTTTCTTATCTTTGGGTATCAGGAGTTTGACCAAGAATGAATATCATGTAAACAAACCAACCAAAATGAATTTGCTTTGAATTTTTTAAAAAAATTTTATTCTTACTGGTAAGCACAATGCTACTTAGAAATTACCAACCATTCTTATTTTTATGTATTTGTTTTAAAATACTTATGATAAAAATCGTAATATTTATTATTAAGTATTATGATCATCTTTAGACCTAAGAAAATGCATAAAGCATAAAGAATAATGTAATAAATATTTATGATCTCACCATCCAGCCTAAGAAATGAGATGTTACAGAAAGAGTTAAAGCCCCCAGTGGATCCCTCCCCAGTCCCATTTCCCTCCCACTGCCATAAGAAACTCCACATAGATAGCAAACTTTCCCTGAATTTAGGTTTATGATCACGTACATGTCACATTTTACATACCTTTATTATATGCTTTGTTATATTTATGTATACTTTATTAAAAATATGTATTCTTAAGAAAAATACAGTATTTATGCAAATGGTTTTGTACAATTCATTTCCTTGTGCACATGTGTTAGAGATTCTCTACACCTTGAAAATGTACACCCAGCAGTGGAATTGTAAGGATGTTGGGTTTGTACACCTTCAACTTACCTATCTATGGCCAGTCGTTCTCCAAAAGGGTTGTATTAATTCACACTCCCACCATCAGTGTATCATAATTCCTTTTCTCTACATGCTCTTCAGACTTAAATTTTTGTTCATTTTATCGGTGTAACATTTTAATTGTAATTTTCCTTTTCCTTGATTTTATCGGTGTAAAATTTTATTGTAATTTTCCTTTTCCTTGATTTTTAGTAAGACTGATTATACTTTCAAGTATATTTGTCTTTGGGACTTCCTCTTCCATGGATTACCTATTCAAATCCTTTGCCATTTTTTTAATTTAATTCATCTTTTTATATTATTTTGTAGGAATTCTTTATGTATTCTGGATGTTAATCCTTAACAGTTTTAATAGATTTTGATGCATAATTTTAATATAATCAAATGTATTATTTTTTTCCTTTATCACATATGCTTTTAAGGTCTTAAAAAATATTTCCTTTGTCTAAACTTATAAAATATCTTCCTATGTATTCTTATAAAAGTTTTAAAGATTTGCTTTTCGCAGTTAGACCTTTAATCTTTCCAGAGTTTATCTTCAGGTATTATATGATTAGAAATCCAGTTTTATTTTTTCTATGTGGATAGCAAACTTTCTCAATATCATTCATTGATTTTTTTCCCTCCACTGTGTTGATACTTCTGTCATATGTCAGCTTTCGTATATTCATGGGCCTCTTCCTGAACTCTCCGTTTCATTCTGATGGGGCTGAATGTGCTGGTAGAGCGGCCTGCCTGTCCCTATGCCAGCATCGCGCTGGCATGGCTACTCTACCTTTTGTAATAAGCCTTGGTATCTGACAGGGCAAATTTACCCCCATCTGCTACCTTGGTTCTTCTTAGAATGATCTTGGCTACTTTTGGCCCTTTGTTTTTCTGTAAGTATAATGGAATCAACTAGTCAAGTTTTATGATAAATGTTGGGATTTTCATTGAAATGGCACATCTAAAACCAACATAATTACTTGAAATCTTTTTATTTTATTATATATCCTATGTATTCTTCGGATTTGTGGTTTAAGTTTATGTTCAGTTTTGAGGGTGTTGTGAGTTATTAACTAACTTTTCTGCTGGTGGCAGTAATTATGTACTATAGATTGGGAGAAGATTGTCTTAACAATTCATTTTACGAGGTGCTGGAAAATGCAGTTTGATCCCAGGCTATAAAGAAGATTTTAATTACCATTTTATCCCCTAGTAATGACTTAATGCGTGATTTTATGTACAAGGTTTATAGTAATTTTTTTAAAAGACAAACTTAATTAGTTCTTCTTTGTTTACAAGAATAAAAATTATTATGTGAACAATATATTCTAAAAAATGAGCACCCATGAGGTTTTAAAAATTTGTCCCAGTAGGAAAACTTCTCAAATATTGTTTCTTTTTCCACAGTTATCATGCTTCATCTCTTAAAGCTAAAATTAACTATATACTTTTAAAAATAATTCTTTATTCAAACAAATTTAGTGTTGATTTCAAATTTAAGTCTTTAAATAAAAATAAGTATCTCTGTACTATACTAACCTGCAGTACCAAAAGTCATTTTAAAATGCCAGAAAATATAACTCTATAACAATTCACAATTTCATTGATGTTAAGTATTATTAGAAAAATATTATACCTTAAATTTTACTCTGAACAACTTTATTAGTTCACATACTTCTATAATGCTGCTTTGGTTTCTGTAAAACTCCGTATGTAAAATACAGCAGTTATAATCAGTGCTCCTCAAACTATCTCTTTGATACTTTTTTCTTTAATCTTTTGCGGGCAAACACTGAACTGCTTAGAAGCTGCTCACCATTCCTCAAGGAGAAACTCGTAGTTTTTCTCTTGTCTTTTCCAGAGTTGTTTTTCTTCAACTCTGGAAACCTTGTACATAAAGACTGCGATGCTGACAGTGACACCCCATCCCTGCATCTTGTGGTGTCAGTGGCCCCATCTTCATGGGTCGAAGGGTGGATTGGATGTGGACCTTGAAACACAGTCACGAAAGCACTCACACACACCACACCCTTGCTCATATGCACATGTATTGCTTTCTAGAAAGGACAGAGGAATCCCAATTTAAAAATAATGGAGTCATCAGAGTGGTGTTCTGCAAGGTTGGGGATCCTCATTTGGCAACTGGGGGGGGCTTCAACCCCAGAGGCTTGCCTGCTACAAAGGAAAAGGAATCCAGTTTCAGTCAATGGAAGGGTCTGCTGATCCTTTTCTAAACCTTTCCCCAGGGCAGAAATTGTGCATCTGTTGTAAAAGAACACATATCCTCTCATCATATTCATAACCAGGCAAACAAGACTTAGAGAAGGGAAATTGCTGGTAATAATCAAGCCCCCTCCCTTCTCAACACAAACACACATTCACACCTACGGGACTGACTTGTAGATATGACAAATCATCAGTGCCTGAGGCTCGATCCATATCGGGGGATTTTCCCGCGGATTTCCTATTGCGTGTCACTGAAGAAATGGGGGAGAAGATGACTATGGTTGACACATGTGTGCTCTCATCGAGTGTCAGACAGAGGGTTGACCGAGAAGACACCACTGTGCTGAGTATTTGCTATGGGTGGGAGGGAGATTTCGCAGGATAGGCTGGGATAGAATCCTGGGACACACACCTGGCTGATCCTTAGACTCACCTGAGGAGATTTTTAAAAAGGCAAATTCCTAGGTGCCATCTGCTGATTCTCAGAAGAGATGCCGTAATCTTGTGTTGTTACACACTCTCTAAGTAAATCTGAGGATAAGAGCCGATATGGCAGAGGGGAATCCCCTAGGTCTAGCTGCTGAGGGAGGTGCCTTTCAGCTCAGAGAGCCTAAGAGAGGGATCGTGTGTTCACGGTACATGTATTGCTCTGTCAGAAACAGACTGAGACCTTCTCAGGTGGGGCTCCAGCAGTCACCACCATTAACCTTGTTGATGCTTGAAATGAACCCTGTTTGCATCTCTGGCCTAGGATAGAACAAGACCTTTCTGTGCTCGTAGAATTCAGCGAGGTTCTGTGGAAACTCTCCTAAAAGCAAGCCACAGTCCTTGCCATCAAAGACAGAGCCTAGAGTGTTAGTGAAGAGAAAATTAGAAACAGAAGACAAGAATAAACAAAGGCATACAACTTCACATTGTGCAAAGCAGGAAAGAAGGGGCTACTGAGGAGGAGGCAAGGATGTCAGGAAAGCATTTGGGAGGGGCTGAAACTTGAACTGCATTAAGTTGAACCTAGAAAGGGCAGCTCATCCCCTGGCAAAGTTTACGATGTATACTGAACATGGGATTCCTGTGTCCTTTCTAGAAAGCAATACATGTGCATATGAGCAAGGGTGTGGTGTGTGTGAGTGCTTTCGTGACTGTGTTTCAGGGTCCCCATCCAATCCACCCTTCGACCCATGAAGATGGGGCCACTGACACCACAAGATGCAGGGATGGGGTGTCACTGTCAGCATCGCAGTCTTTATGAATGGCACTCTATGGAGATTTGTAGTGCACAACCTTCATAGCCCTACGTGGCAAATCTGCATATGGGGCTGGTTAGAACATCGGGGGCAGGAGGAGAAACTGAATGTGTATACCCACCCATGCCACTCAGATCATAATGGGGGAGCTGCTGCCCCACCCCCAGCCCGTGCCCCTTCCCCACCCCTGTCCTGGTAGAGTTGCTGCCTTCAGGACACTCTCAGCTTCACTTAGGCCCTCATGCCCCCACCACAGGTGATGGATCAGAAGCTTTCAGGACAGAGAGCTGCACTGGAGCAGGGCCAGAACCCTCTGCCCCTCTACTTGAGCCTCAATGTCAAAGAGAACAACCTGAAGACTTTCGACTTCAAGGGTATAGTCCTCAGTCCTGCGCACTCTACCATGTAATACACACACGCACACATGCACCCATGCACACACTCACACCTCTGCACCTTGCAGGTCTCCAGAGAATTCAAATGGGAAACTCCTGCACAGATGGCCCAGACTGCTGGAAGAGTGGCTATTCTCGTGGGCTGATATGCCAGACAGTGGAGGCTCACTGTTCTGGATGTGGGCTGGGGGTGGGAAGGTAGGAGAAGGGGACTGGAGGACCGGGAGGATGTGATCAAGGAGCTGGGTGAGTGGCAGCCCAGCCAGGAGCCAGCCAGGCAGCGGGGAGGCTGAGGCTTGCAGGGGGTGCAGGAGGCAGTATCTTCAGTCCTCGTCAGAGCTGGGGCTCAGCCTGCTCACTCTTCTCTCATTTCTTCCTCTCTCTCCTGCCCCTTAGAGTGGGTTGAGTTCTCCCCTTATGAGGTCGGGTTCCTGAAGTATGGAGCCTTTGTCCCTTCTGAGCTCTTTGGCTCCGAGTTCTTCATGGGGCGGCTGATGAAGAGGATCCCAGAGTCCCGGATCTGCTTTCTAGAAGGTGAGAGGTGGTCACCCTGAAGCCCTGGCCAGTCCCAGGCCAGGTGTCTCTGATGACATGACTCCTGTACTCAAGTCTGGCAGAAGCCCCAGTGAGGGCGGGAGTTGGGCTCTGGGGAAGAACCATGACAGAGGTAGCCTACTCTCCTTCTTAGTTTCCACCTGGACCCAGGGGTGGGGGCCACCGGCTTCCAGGCAGTGGAAGGCAGGGCCCTGAGGCCTGAGGGTTTGGCCTTCAGGTATCTGGAGCAACATTTTCTCCCTGAACTTGCTGGAAGCCTGGTATGACCTCACCAGCTCTGATGACGCCTGGAAGCAACACATCAAGGACAAGATCAGGAACCTAGGTAGGAAAGGGAGGCAGCAAGGTGAGCCTAGGATGAGGCCGCTTCCTCTTTATATGCCAGCGGTGATGGTGGGGCTGTTAGGGGGAGGCAAGGCAAAGCACTTCC
The DNA here is from genome assembly GCF_000151845.1 of Pteropus vampyrus. Classification (NCBI taxonomy): domain Eukaryota; kingdom Metazoa; phylum Chordata; class Mammalia; order Chiroptera; family Pteropodidae; genus Pteropus; species Pteropus vampyrus. Next base: position 7,709,222 of record NW_011888800.1, on the reverse strand, counting down.
AGGCCCCTCACTGGATCCATGTCTGTTTCTCTGGGCCCAGAGAAGTCCCCTGCCTCCTCAAAGACTTCCTCATGGCTGGAGGCCTTGTGGCTACAGCCTGGAACTGCACTGGCCCAGGCATTTAAGGGCTTCCTGACAGACAGGCCACTCTACCAGCACAGCTCCAACTTCCTCCAGGGCCTTCAGCTGCACCAGGACTACCGCAACCAGAAAGATTTCTCTATCTGGGCAGGTAAGGGCCACTGCCGTATGTCCCCAGATAACAAGGTTGGGCTCCTGGGTGGAGATAGACTATGGCTGAGACTGGCAGAGGCCTTGGAAGGCATGGCATCCACTTCTGGGGTATGGCATAAGGAAGGTCTTCGATAGGGCTGTCATGTGTATCCAGGGAGTGACACCAGAGGGGTGAGAAGGGGGTGTGGAGTCGAATGCAGTATGAAGGGGAAGGGGATGGGGTGCGTGGGTGATCTATGGTGGAGTGGCTGCCTCTGACTATCTCTGTCTCCCCCATCAGACAGCCAGCTAGACTCCATCCCTGGCCAGCTGACCCCGCAGGAGCCCCATCTCTGCCTGGTGGATGCCGCCCACTTTCTCAACACCAGCTGTCCCTCCATGCTCCGGCCAGGCCGCAGGCTGGACCTTATACTCTCCTTCGACTATTCCCAGAGGCCTTTTGAGGTGCCTCTGATCACACCATGAGATCTCCAGAATTTCTGCTCAACCAGATTGAGCTCCGGGGACAAGCAGCAGGGCCACTGGGCTATGGGCCCCAAGGGAAGGGAGGGGTGACAGGCTCCCAGGACAAGTGGACAGGGAGGAAGTTTGCCATGCCCAATCCAAGAGGAACAGCTGGTCAAGTGCAGGGAATAGACCTGGCCTGTCCACATCCATCCCACTAGGGCCTCCCTGCAGACTCTGGGGGACGAGGGTAGAAGGCTGTGATAAAGAATTAGGTCCCCTACTGAAGCCCTCTAGGCTCTGGGACTTGAATAACCCAGCAATAGTAATCATAAATGGGGCAGAGTGCCAGGTCTGTACCCACCTATAGATTTTAACCAAATAGCATTGCAAGCCACTGGCATCCTTTGCCTCTCCTGAGCTTAAATGGGCCATGAACAGAAACCAGGTTGTCTTGACACTGAGCAGTCAGTTGAGTTAGAGCCATCCTAGCATTTTCTAGAGTACTGACCTGAGATGGCCAGGAAGTAGCTGGTGTGGTCTGGGTTCCTCTTCCCCTCCAGGTGCTGCAACAGACCAAGCTGTACTGCCAGGGCCTGGGACTGCCTTTCCCCGACTTGGAGCCCAGCCTGCAGGAACAACGCCAGCCCAAGGAGTGCCACCTCTTCTCAGACCCCACCTGCCCGGATGCCCCTGTCCTATTGCACTTCCCACTGGTCAACGTCTCCTTCAAGGACCACTCAGCACCCGGTGAGGCAGCCTCTCCCTTCTTAACCGCCTGGCAGCCAGGCCCCTCAGACACACTGCCTTAGGCCCAGTGCCCCTGTGGCCAGCAGAGGAGGAGAGAGTCTTAAGGCTAGTTCCTTCAGTTTGAGACACAGCAGTGCCCTGGCATGTGTCGTGGATGCCCATGTCCAGGCAGAGGCCCTCTGTTTGCAAGTCACTGTGTGGCTGTTCTCTTTGTCATGACCCCAGGCTCCTCTGCCCCTGACCCCTAGCTACACCTGGGCCCCTCTGCTCTCCTGTTTTGTGGGATAGAGTGAGAGAATCCCTGCATCCAGAGACCTCCTGCTTTGTCCCCCTCTGCAGCCATCACCACCGCTGCTCAGGCACTAAGTTGTTGGAGGACTTCATAAAGGCTGTCCAGGGTAGACAGCCAGGAAAGAGAGGCGCCAGTTCCCATTCTCTCAAAGTCCCCTAAACCTACCTAGGATTTCAGCTGGCCTCTATCATCCTCCCCCAATCCAGAAAGCCGGGATCCTTTCTCAGGGAGCTGGGCTTCTATCTGGGACCCCTGAAATCTAAAGCCTTATCACATTCCTTCCAATCCTCACCTTTCACCAACTGGTCAGACTTTTTCTCTCCTTTCGGTGGGAAAGAAAGAGAACAAATTTCTGCCCTTGTGCATTATTCCTGGCTTTCTAGTTCCTGCCACAGTCCCAAACCTTCCAGCTTTACTCGCAGCACGCTCAGCCCACATCTTGGAATCCTCTTAGCAAAGACTGGTTCATTGCAAAGCAAAAGTCCTTTAGTTTTTCAATCTCTTGTTGCCATATGAGTTTTAAGAATCCGTTCACTAACCTAAGCAACTTTGTTGTTCTGGCTTTTTCCACTTCACCCGTGAAGGTAATATAGAGGTTGCCTGAATAGTGGAGGAAGTATAATCCTACGAGGGAATCGGGGAGCAGCAAACTCTTCATATCTCTAAATAGTATCCTATTTTCCACACATATTTCTGGGCAAAGGACACAGAGGGCTGGGAGAGAAGCGAAGAGCCCCTTTAGTTGGGAGCAGCCCACCCCTGTGCCCACCTGCAAGGCTTAGCTCCAGCTGTGGAGGCCTCTGGATCTTGCTGCTAACTCCCTCCCACCCCTGGGCAGGTGTCCAGCGCAGCCCTGCAGAGCTCCCGGACGGCCAGGTGGATCTGAATCCGGCCACCTCACCCTATTCCCTGTTCAGCACGACCTACAAGGAGGAAGACTTTGACCGCCTGGTGCAACTCAGTGATTACAATGTCCAGAATAGCCAGGGCTCCATTCTGCAGGCCTTGAGGATGGCTCTGAAGCGCCGGACCCTGGGGGCCAGGCTTCCAGGGGCACAAACTTGAGGCTGCTCAGGGGCCCCAGCACCCTGAGGGCCAGATTGTTTTCCAAAGCAGCTGCACTGTTTTACACTCCTGTCAGCATTGTACGAGGGCCCAGTTTCTCTATACCTTCCCATGCTTGTTATTGCCTATCTTTTTTATCGTAACCATCCTAGTGGGTATGAAGTGGTATCTCCTAAGCATTTCCCTAACAACTAATGATGTTAAGAATCTTTTCACGTACTTATTGGCCTTCTGTTTATCTTTAGGAACATGTTTATTCAGATCTTTCACCCATTTTATGGGCCCAGCACGCTTCTGCCGAGCCACTCTGCTATCTTCTTTTGCCCATTTTAATTGGATTATTTGTCTTTTTATTGTTGAGTTGTAAGAGTTCTTAATCTATTCTACATACAAATCCCTGGTTCAAAGTATGATTTGCAGAGTTTTTCTCCACATCTGCGGGTTGTCTTTTTACTTTGTTGATGATATCCTTTGAAGCACAGTTTTTTAAATTTTGATGATGCCCAGTTGATCTACGTTTTCTTTGGTGCTTGTGCTTTTGTTGTCATATTTTAAGAAACCATTGCCTAATCTAAGGTCATGAAGATTTGCCCCCATGTTTTCTTCTAATAGTGTTTTAGCTCTTATATCTATGTCCTTGATCCATCGAGTTAACTTTTGTATCCTGTGTGAAGTAGGGGTTTGACTTCCTTCTTTTGAGGGGTATATTTAGTTATTCCAACATCATTTGTTGAAAATTCTGCTCTTTCTCCCATTTAATTGTCTTAACACCTCGTTGAAAATCAATTAGCTGTAAACGTGAGGGTTTATTTCCAGATTCTGGTTCTATTTCATTGATCTATTTGTCTGTCCTTATGCTGATTGCACACTGTGTTGATTACTACAGCTTTATACTAAGTTTTGAATTCAGCAAGTATCAATCTTCCAACTTTGTTCTTCCTTTTCAAGATTGAATTTTCATATGAATATTAAGATTAGCTTGCCAATTTGTGCAAAGAAGACAGCTGAGATTTTGGTGGAGATTGAACTGAATTTGTAGATGAATTTGGGGGGTATATTAACAATTATAAGTCTTCTAATTCATGAATATGTGATGTCTTTCCATTTATTTAGGTCTTCTTTAATTTCTTTCAACAATATTTTGTAGTTTTCGGTGCACAGCTCTTAAATTTCTTTGATTAAATTTATTCCTGAGTATTTTATTTTCTCTGATGCTATTATAAATTGAGTTATTTTCTTAATTTTATGTTTGGATTGTTCATTGCTATTATAAATAAGTACAATTGATTTCTGTGTATTGATCTTGCACTCTGTAATCTTGCTGAACTTATTTATTATCTCTAATAGTTTTTTTGACTACTTAGAATTTTCTACATATAAGATCATGTCACCTGCAAATAGAAATGGTTTTATTTCATCCTTTCTGACCTGAATGCCTTTTATTTCTTTTTCTTGCTCTGACTAGAACCTCCAGTATAATGTTGAGTAGAAGTGACAAGAGCAGACATCCTTATCTTGTGCCTAATATTGAAAGGAAAGCATTTAATCTGGAACCATTAAGTACAACATTAGCTGTGGTTTCTCTTAGATGCTTTTATCAGGTTGAGGAAGTTTCCTTCTATTCCTAGTTTGTTGAGTGTTTTTGTCATGAAAAGTGTGTTATTTTGTCAAATGCTTTTTTGTATGCCTCTGGACATAATTATGTAGTTTTTTTCTTTATTCTATTAATGTGCTATGTTGCAATAATTGATTTTGGATGGACTCCTGGGATAAATCCCACTTGGTCATGAGATATAATTCTTTTTATGTATTGCTTTTTATGTATTTAAGACCTCCCACACTCAAATGGACATACACACACCTCACAACTATAGCTGCCCTAGCTCCAGATAAGTGTCATAGTGACAGACTCTAGCTCTGGGATTGCCCTCATCTGATGACCTCTCCTCAGAACCCTCTTCCCTCTGCCTCTTATGTACTTGGCTTTATTTTAATCCTGCAATTTCTCCATTTTATCACAAACTCTTATTTGTCAATGATGTTGATGATGGTATCTACTGGTTTGTGTAGGAAAAAGTACTCTTGAGTTTCTCTTTTACTACTCACACATCTGACACCTCCGGTCACCAAACAAGTGGGTTGTTCTCCCACACCAAGCAATTTTCTGTGACACCAACTGGATGTCCTCTAATTCAATTTAATTCTGACATCACATACCTGGAGTTAACATCAGATTCCATGAGATCAGGGAGCAATCTTAAAAGACTGTCTTCAGGTGCCAATCGCAAGTCCCAGGTCGTCATCTATTCTTCTGACTAACTGGCTATAAATTGGGGTTCCCACAACCTCCTCGTTGGGTTTAATAATTTGCTAGAATGGCTCAGAAAACTCAAAAACTGATGTTTACCAGTTTATTAAAGAATATGATAAAGGATACAGATGGACAGTCAGATGAAGAGGTACATAGAGGGAGGTCTGGAAGGGTCCCAAGTACAGGAGCTTCTGTCCCATGGAGTTGGGGTATGTCACCCTCCTGGTATAGATGTGTTCACCAACCTGGAAGGAAGCTCCATGAACCTCACACTACTGAGATTTTTATGGAGACTTTATCACATATGCATGCTTGATTATTAGCTGCATTTCCAGCCCTTCTTCTCCCTCCAGAGAATGGGGAATAGGGCTGAAAGTTCTAAGCTTCTAATTATGGTTTGGTCTTTCTGGTGACCAGTTCCCAACCAGAAGCCCACCAAGAGTCATCTCATTAGAACAAAAGATAGTCCTATCACCCAAGAAATTCCACAGAGCTCGGTGTCATATGCTCCTATCATGCAGGAAATTACGAAGGCCTTAGTATCTCTGTGTCAGGAACTGCAATTAAAGAGTAAATATCAGAAGAAATGATCTCCTAGCACCCCTATTTACGAGAGCTTTAGGAGCTCTGTGTCAAGAACCAGGAACAGAGACAAATATATATATTTCTTGTTATTTTACATGACTTGTGTTTTATTTTATGCCAGGCATTTTACATTATTTCCCTTAATTCTCACAGCTGCCCAAATATTCAATAGAATTATTATCCCCATTTTATCAATGATGAAACTCAGGGCTGAATATGCGACAAGCCCTCAGCCAACATTATACTTAATGGTGAAAAACTAAAAATTTTCCCTCTAAGGTCAAGAACAAAGCAAGGCTGTCCACTATGGCCGCTCTTATTCAATATAACATCGGAGATCCTAGTGAGTGCAATCAGACAAGAGAAAGATATAAAAGGCATTCAAATAGGAAACAAAGAAGTCAAACTGTCACTATCTGCGGATGACATGATTCTCTATATAGAAAACCCTAACAACTCCACAAGAATACTACTAGAAATAATAAGCAAATACAGTCAAGTCTCTGGATACAAAATCAACATTCAAAAATCCATAGCATTCCTATACTCTAATAACAAAGCGTCAGAAAAGGAAGTGGGAAAAATAATTCCTTTTGCAATTGCAACAACAACAACAAAAAATAGCTAGGAATAAATCTAACAAAACATGTGAAGGACCTCTATAATGAAAACTATAAGACCCTATTAAAAGAAATTGAAGAAGATACAAAGAAATGGAAAGATATTCTGTATTCTTGGGTTGGAAGAATTAACATAGTTAAAATGACCATATTACCTAAAGCATTATACAGATTTAATGCAATCCCCATCAAAATCCCATCAGCACTTTTTAAAGAAATAGAACAAAAAGTCATCAGATTCGTATGGAAGCACAAAAGACCCCTAATTGCCAAAGCCATTCTGAGAAAAAAGAATGAGGCTGGAGGCACCACTCTGCCCGACTTCAAATTATACTACAAAGTGACAGTAATCAAAATGGCATGGTATTAACAGAAAAATAGACACATGGACAAGTGGAATAGAATTGAGAGTCCAAAAATAAACCCATATTTATATGGGCAAATAGTTTTCAACAAAAACGCCAAAAACATACAGTGAGAAAAGAAAGCCTCTTCAATAAGTGGCGCTGAGAAAACTGGAAAGCCACCTGTAAAAGAATGAAACTAGACTGTTGTCTATCATCACACACCAAAATTAACTCAAAATGGATTAAGGACTTGAATACAAGACCTGAAACAATAAAATACATAGAAGAAAACATAGGAATGAAAACTCAAGGACCTTGGACTTAAAGAGGATTTTATGAATTTGACCTCAAAGGCAAGGAAAGTAAGAGCAAAAATAAATAAATGGGACTACATCAAACTAAAAAG
>NW_011888800.1:7699152-7702118 GCF_000151845.1 Pteropus vampyrus | reverse complement strand
CTCTGTGTCAAGAACCAGGAACAGAGACAAATATATATATTTCTTGTTATTTTACATGACTTGTGTTTTATTTTATGCCAGGCATTTTACATTATTTCCCTTAATTCTCACAGCTGCCCAAATATTCAATAGAATTATTATCCCCATTTTATCAATGATGAAACTCAGGGCTGAATATGCGACAAGCCCTCAGCCAACATTATACTTAATGGTGAAAAACTAAAAATTTTCCCTCTAAGGTCAAGAACAAAGCAAGGCTGTCCACTATGGCCGCTCTTATTCAATATAACATCGGAGATCCTAGTGAGTGCAATCAGACAAGAGAAAGATATAAAAGGCATTCAAATAGGAAACAAAGAAGTCAAACTGTCACTATCTGCGGATGACATGATTCTCTATATAGAAAACCCTAACAACTCCACAAGAATACTACTAGAAATAATAAGCAAATACAGTCAAGTCTCTGGATACAAAATCAACATTCAAAAATCCATAGCATTCCTATACTCTAATAACAAAGCGTCAGAAAAGGAAGTGGGAAAAATAATTCCTTTTGCAATTGCAACAACAACAACAAAAAATAGCTAGGAATAAATCTAACAAAACATGTGAAGGACCTCTATAATGAAAACTATAAGACCCTATTAAAAGAAATTGAAGAAGATACAAAGAAATGGAAAGATATTCTGTATTCTTGGGTTGGAAGAATTAACATAGTTAAAATGACCATATTACCTAAAGCATTATACAGATTTAATGCAATCCCCATCAAAATCCCATCAGCACTTTTTAAAGAAATAGAACAAAAAGTCATCAGATTCGTATGGAAGCACAAAAGACCCCTAATTGCCAAAGCCATTCTGAGAAAAAAGAATGAGGCTGGAGGCACCACTCTGCCCGACTTCAAATTATACTACAAAGTGACAGTAATCAAAATGGCATGGTATTAACAGAAAAATAGACACATGGACAAGTGGAATAGAATTGAGAGTCCAAAAATAAACCCATATTTATATGGGCAAATAGTTTTCAACAAAAACGCCAAAAACATACAGTGAGAAAAGAAAGCCTCTTCAATAAGTGGCGCTGAGAAAACTGGAAAGCCACCTGTAAAAGAATGAAACTAGACTGTTGTCTATCATCACACACCAAAATTAACTCAAAATGGATTAAGGACTTGAATACAAGACCTGAAACAATAAAATACATAGAAGAAAACATAGGAATGAAAACTCAAGGACCTTGGACTTAAAGAGGATTTTATGAATTTGACCTCAAAGGCAAGGAAAGTAAGAGCAAAAATAAATAAATGGGACTACATCAAACTAAAAAGTGTCTGCTTAGCAAAAGAAATCATCAACAAGGTAAAGAGAGAACTATCCGAATGGGAAAATATATTTGCGAGCAACACCTCCAAAAAGGGCCTAATAACCAAAATATACAAAGAATTCATACAATTCAATAACAACAAAAAACAATCCAATCAAAAATGGGCAGAGGACCTGAACAGACACTTCTCCCTAGAGGACATACAAATGGCCAACAAATATATGAAAAGATGCTCAACTTCGCTAGCTGTTAGGGAAATGCAAATCAAAACCACAATGAGATACCATCTCACACTTGTTAGAATGACTATAATCAACAGGACAAGCAATAACAAATGTTGGAGAGGATGTAAGAAATAGGAACCCTCATACAGTGCTGGTGGGACTGCAAATTGGTATAGCCACTATGGAAAGCAGTATGAAGGTTCCTCAAAAAGACTGACCTACCATATGATTCAGCAATCCGCCTATGGAGTATTTACTCCAAAGACTTGAAAACTCATATTCGAAAGGATATTTGCACACTGATGTTCATAGTGGCATTATTCACAGTGGCCAGGACATGGAAGCAACTGAAGTGTCCTACGATAAATGATTGGCTAAAGGAGCTGTGGTACATACATACAATGAATATTACTCAGCCATAAGAAGAGATGAAATACTGCCATTTGCAACAACATGGATAGACTTTGAAATAATCATACTAAGCGAAGTAAGCCAGACAGAAAAGGTTGAAAATCACATGATATCACATATGTGGGATAAAAGCAACAAAAGAACAGGACAAACAAACAGAGACTCATGGAAATGGACAATGGATTAGTGGTTAGCAGAAAGCGGGGGTGGGGGGGAATAAAAAATAAAATGTTAAAAAAATTATGTATATATAGTATGAAAAAAAATAAACTGGCATTCAAAAAAAAACAACTCAGGGCTGAGAAAGAAAAAAGCAGTTCGTGTTCTGCTGAATATGAACACACTTTCACAGAAAACCAACATCTGATGACAAATCACTATGCAACTGTGATGGAGCGAGACAGGAATAAACCACTCCATAATCATATCTGGGCATGGACAAGATCACTGTGAAACCACCAAAATGACTAAACTTCACTCATTCCTGTTTAGCATGAGGGATTGCTGCTTCTTACCAATTATAGTTTTAGCCCCGCCCCATTTCCCCACCTCCTAGATAAAAATTAAGATACCCAGTCATAGAATTGCCATCATTTTCTGATAACATCCAACCTGGAGCAACACTTCACTTCCTTGAACATTCCATACATCACTTCATACAAGCCCAAATCCAACAATAAACCCCTTCCACTCCTCCTGGACCTGCCTTGTGTGTCTCTTTCTTTGGTTACTTTCAATTCGTATCCTTTTACTAGTAAAAAAAAACACACAACAACCTGTAATCATAAATATAGAGCTTTCCTGAATTCTGTGAGTTGTTCTAGCAAATTATCAAACCTGAGGGTGGTCTTGGGGACCCCTGAATTTTTGACTGGTGTCTGGCATGAGAGCCATCTTGTGGGACTACTCTCTCAGATGGCACAGTTTGGTAAGCTCCCTTGCAAGTGGGTCACAAGTCCTGGGCAGATCTGGCAGTCTAGAAAACTGTGTCCTCTATCTTGC
>NW_011888800.1:7691482-7698502 GCF_000151845.1 Pteropus vampyrus | reverse complement strand
TACCAGGAAAAAAAGTGGCACGGAGTGGTGGGCCCCAACTGTGCAGAGCATACTCTTCACTTTGTAAACCTTTCCACAAAATATACTTTAAAACTTATGCGGTGAGCTTAAATATTAATTAGTAACCAGTACTTACATATAGGTATGTATATTCAAAGAAAGACATAATTCAGAACAAAATTCAAAGACAAACTTCTAGGTAAAGCCTCTCATTGAACTGGTAACGCAGACCAATAGCACTTGGAATTTACCTATTTCTTGCTAGGATGTTCATCAAAGGTAAAATGGATAAATAAATCCTGGTGTATTCATGCAATGGAACACTGTGCAGTTATGAAAATGAACGCAATGTCTACCCACAACAATATGGATGGATTTCATAATGTTGAGTGTGAGAAGCCAGGCATAAAAGAATAATATTGAGTGATTGTATTTATATAAAGTTCCAAAATTAATAAAATGAATTAAGATATAGAAATCAGGAGTGTTTACCTTTGGGAGTCAGGCGAGGAGTGATTGGAAGGAAGCATGAGGGGGGGTTTCTAGGATAATGGTAATTCTGATCTGTTTCTTGATCAGTGTGCTGGTTCCGTAAGTATGTTCAGTAGTGAAAATTCATTGAACTGCACACTTATGATTCATGCATTTGTCTGTATGTACATCAAAATTCAATTAAGAGTTTATTTTAAAATTCTGGGGATACCAGCATCTGCATAGAGAATTGTTGTAGCCTTCAATTTGTGCCCACCTTTCCATCACTCTTCTGTCAACAACTCGTGGCCAGTGGCCTCAAGTGAGAGAGTGTGACCAGGACTAGCCTATCACAGTATGTCATATCCTTGGCACTGGGGACTGGCCCAGGAGCAGACACTGAACTCAAGCAAACTGATCAGAGCCCTTTCCTAGAGCTCTTTTGTAAAAACAAGAACAAACAAAAAAGAACAAAAACAAACAAACAAAACACTAAAATTCTTCCTTGATGTGGGGTTTAACATCTCCGAACGTGGAAGGAGACAATCTATATTAGGAGAGAACAAGGTCAGGATAAAGACAAGCAGAGCAAGAGGAGATGGGAGACAAAAAAAAAAAAAAAAAAAAAGTCCCGTTGCTTCAAATCCCGGGTTCTATCCTTCCTCAGCTTCCCAGGATCTTCCTTTCTCAATTGTGTGAGTTAATCCAGGGTCTTTACAGGCTAAATGAAGCAACACATTGCTGTTTATGAAAGAGTCATCATTAATCCATTGAGTACCTGGGTGGATGGCAGGGCCGCTTACCGAAGGAGGCAACAGGAGGAGGAGGAGCATTCTCTTCTGGAGAAAGTGTGAGCATCGTAAGTCTGTCTCATTCAGGAAGGGGACACATGCTCTCCAGATGTCAGGAAGTTTTCACAATTACTCTCCTAGTTGGGGGTTCAAATTGAGATTATGTTCTTTTTCATTATCAATCTAACTGACTTTGAGCTCTCAACCAGTCAACTTTGAATATGTCTTTCCTTTCTGGATCTCTCCCATCAGTGACAACCATACATTCTGCAGAGTTGCTTATGTAGGCCAAAGGGGTGGGTCCTGAACATTAAAATCCTGAGGAGAGGAAACTGAACAACTTCTCTTCAACTAAGGTTTTCAGTTGACTTTTCAGCTATTTTTGTTTTCATTGCCACATGATGTCATTGTTGAAGCACAGGCAAAATCTTGGATCCAGGTAACTGCCCCCTGCACTTGTCCTGCAGCTCTGATGATGAAATACAGATGCTCACCCTGCTCTGAGGTTGTCATTGCCCACTGCTAAACCACCTGGGTGGGCTGACCATGGACCCCACCAGCATCTGCTGCCTGTCACCCCATGCCTGAGAATGAAGCTGAAGGCTTTGCAGAGCACACACTTACAAGCTCCAATTCCCTAGAGCAGGTGGGTTTTGGCTTGCCCACTAGTTTTTGGGCTCACACTCACCCTGGGTTCCTCAGCTCACGATGTTTGCACCAGCCCACAGCCACTTTCCCCAAGGCCTGGAGCCAGGGTAACAGTGTCTAAAAGGGTTTCTACTCTGCAGCTTCAGCTACACACTGACCCTGAGCTACTTTCCTTTCCCTATTTCTGCATTCTGGCTCCTGGAATAAGGAAAATTTTAACTCGGGCCAAGCCCTGTCCCCTTTCCTGCTTTGTGATGAACTCCTACATGGGTGTGGGAGGGGATGATGGGTGTGGGGGAGTGATGCTAAGTGCATCGCCCTTAAAGCTGGTTCTTGAAGGAAAGTTAGGAAAATAACCACCCTACCCTTCACGAAATAAGAAAATAAGACTATATATATGGCATTATATTATATTAAATTATCTCAATATAATAACTTTATATATGTTATTGTTATATTGAGATAATTTAAGAAGTTGCAACAGATCTATGATATTTATATGAATCTATTCTGATAGTAAGCTGGATTATTGAAGCTACCCTTTCTGTAATGGGAGATTGAGCAGAACAGGGACTAACATTGATCATGGTCTAGGATTTGCCAGGTGTGACTTCTCACACTTGTATGGGGCTGGCATCATCTTTATTATCCCTGTTTTACAAACAAAGAAACCAAGGCTCAGAAAGGTTGGGTAACTTGCCAGTACTATGCTCTGGAGCTGTGGGAATGGCTGCCTGCCCCACAAACCCACACCAGCTCCCTAATGGCCTTGCTCCACCCATCTGGAATCAGGACTGGGGAGAAGCACCAAGCCTTTCCATATTTCCTGATGTCATTTGATACTTTTTTCCATGGACCAGTAAGGAGATATTCTAATTGATTATTACCCCCTTGTATCCATGGCTGAATATAAATCAGCTTTCGATAGAACTCCATTCCCCGTTTTTGAGCAAAATGAACTGAGCTTTTTGTTGCTTAAAAATCACTTCATCTTCCTTCTCTAAGGCAAAGTATTTTAGGTACTTTCTCCCAAGAGCTGAAGCACAAACCAGAAGCGAGAAGCAAACATGGACTGGCGGTGGATGGGGCTGAAGCTTCCAGATGTGGGGTTGGAGAAGAGGGAACTGTCCGTAAGGGTTCCCTGTCTCCTCTCTCACCCCTCCAAGTTTCCCCCATCCTCCCACACCCCCACCATGCCTGACTGCCCTATCACCACAGTTCCTGCCTTGGAGCAGCCCTGGAATCAGGACTATGGTAAAGGGAAGTGGTCCCAAGCAATAAGAGAGTCTTCGAGGGCAGAAAGAAAGGAGTCAGGGGAAGGAAGCCCTGGGTCCTCCCTCCCTCGCCCACACCCAGTGCGTGCAAAAGGTTGTTCTCTCTGCTAACTCTTCAATGAGCCACGGCCTCTACTCTTCATGCTGGACCCTCCGCTTCACCACTAACCACTAGCATCAGATTAGCCCCTGACCAAGGATCTGACTGATTGGCTGCCTAGAATCAGTACCCATTCTGGGTCTCACCTGCATGGGTGGGCGTGGCAGTCATGAAGAGCCATAGCAGCCCCTTCCAGGTGCCCTCTAAGATGCTATGGGCAGGGCAGAGGGCTCTGAACGGTGGTGCGTAGGCTTCCTTTCACCTTGACTAAGCCTGAAAATTATTTACCAAAACAACTTTAAAACTACTCCATTGTCATACCTATATTTATTTTTTCATTATAATCCTGATGAGATTTTGAGAAATGAGAACATCTAGGTACAATTACTAATCTTCAGCAATCACCTGTCAATACTTAGTCTAACCTAGGTTTCCACTTGGCATTTTGAAAGTTTACCTAGAACTAGGAGTTTTTTTGGTCATACAAATGGCTTGGACTGTAAGGAATCTTGGCTTCAAATGCCCTTGTAAGTTAGAATATCTCCATCCACAGAATTTTTTTCTTCCAACCTCAAGCTTCCTCTCTCGTAGCAAAATGAAAAATAAGACACGGTAGTCATATCTGGCATCTGCACACTTACTCGACGAATAGTTGCCTTTTCCCCCAGTCATTTGCTGGCACTAGCTTCTAATAAAGATTTCCAGAAACGAGGCCTCTAAGAAATGGAAAACATAAATGAACCTGCTTTGCAATCTGCTAAAGTCCAGGCTGCTAAGAGATTTGACCACTATGCAGTTCTCTTCCAAACTGCTTCTTATGTGTAAAGCCACCCTGAGTGCTTTAAATAACATTACCTCCTTTTATTATTATTATTATTACTGTCATTCAAGCTTCCCCGCTACCCCCCCCCCCCAACCCTCCAAATAGAACTGTAGGAGATGGAAAATCTCCTATTCATTTTAGGTTCTCTGTCTGGGATAATGTAAATTAGACTGACAAAAGGTAGATTAACAAGGGAAAAACTACCAAATTTATTAACACATGTATGGACCATGTAACACATTGGAACATTCAGTGATAAGTAACTCCTTTGAGTTAGTGGTTAGGACTTGGCCTTATATAGAATCTTAGCAAAGGGACAATACATTTTTAGAGAAGTGACAAGACAAAAAAAAAGGACACTGAGTCTCTAGGGCAACGAATTGTAAGAGGGCAAACACATGGAAGAACTAATGGACGATAAAAGTTAGTTAGGAAAGATTGGCATGTGGTTTCCTCTGGTGCTTCTCTGAGCTGATGAACGTCCGGAGCTGTCCTTGACGACTACCTGTTGTCCCTCCACTTAGAGAGGGGAAGAAGAACAACTTTGTAAATTGTTGCCTTGCTTTTAGACAAATAAAGGACCTGCTTCTTCTCAATTACTTTCAGTTTGAAATACTCCTTATGCCAAAGTGGAATATGGAGAAGGCGGGAATTCTGCTGCCCTTCAGCACAAACAGGAAAATGATGCTTTATACACATCTCCCACTTAAACACATGCCTCTGGTCAGTCGACTGTGGGTCTGGCTGTTTAGACCAGAGATAGTCACCACTGGAAAATCACAGCCTCAGGAAAGAGAGTTCTGAAATGGAGGGTGACAGGGTATCCCCAACTAGAGAGTATGCTGCATCACTCAGAGCCAACGTAGGGAGAGAGACAGAAAGTACACGTATATTTTAAAACAGTTGCAAACAGAACACAAAGAGGGTTTTTCATTTTTAGTTTTGTATTTTTTTCTGTAACATGAAGCAACAATGTGTTGAATGACAAAAGTAAAACAATTTAGTAACAAGTTTAATGTCCTTTATTCAAGGGGAAACAACTCAGGGACCGGGAGAGTACGGTGCCTCACAAGCAATGGAGCACTCTTTCCCAGGAATTTGGGGCAAGTGTGAAATTTATTGAGCATTATAAGAGGAAATGTGAAATGGTGTGATTGACTAGGAGGTGGGGGATTTCCTTATACGCCCGCAGGTCTTGTTTTCTAGGGTGAGATAAACTAGCCGAAGCTGAGTTGGAGGATTGTAATTGTTGTATGTCAGATGTTCTTAACAGGTATTTCCAGTAAGTGTAGGCTGACTTCCGGTTAGATTTGTGACTTGAGCCAGACCACTGCAGCGGCCTCCATTTTGGGGTCCTAATAGACAAATTAACTTCATCAAATGCATTCTCTTTCAGCTGCCAGACACAGCACCAATTAAATTTTCTTCTGGCCCGTGGCCCACACCATCGGCCCTGAACATGAGGCCAGGGATTTATTTTCATGGCTCAAAAGAGAGATTTGGAAATGTCAGCTGAAAGCCAGGCGAGTGGCTTTATCTTTCCAGGAAAATGAGCCTCCCTCAAGGGTCTGGATGCCTCAGCCACTCTACCTCCAGCCCTCACTTCCCTCCTCCTTCCCACTAATATATTGAGTTTCACAACTTTAAAAATAGCTCCTGAGCAGTAAGGAGCTATCTCTGAGCCTGGATCCCAGCCCGGAAATGCCGACCTCCCTTGACCAAGAGCTGCCCTATATGCGTGTAATTCTAGCTCTCTGCTTACTTTTCATGCAGCACAAAAAAGTTCTCTCCATCAAAGTAAGCCTGGGTTGTTTGAAATATTCACGGAGATGTGGGACTCCTTTAGTTAAGCCCCGACTTCCCTCACCGCCTTAATAATTCATCAGGATATTTATCTTCAGAGGGAATCTGATGGCATTGATTTCGCTTTTTTGCAAAACTCTTGAAATTTCCCGAGAATGTCTGGACACTTCGATGCTAAGAAGCAGTCTCAGCTCCACACAACCTGTCTGGAGCCCCAGAGAGATGGATGTGGCTGGGTTGATGCTCCAGGCCCTGGAAGGCCATGCTGGCCTGGGAGCTGATGTGTTTGTCCCGCAGAGCCTACAAGAGGATGGAGAAGAGAGCAGGTCAGGAAGAAACGTCAGGGAGTTTGAGCACACGCAGGACCTGGAAGCTCCCAATCACCTACTCCTCCTTCTCATGGCCCCGTGGGGCTCTCAGGTATGTCTGCATTACTGGGTAGAGGTCTCCTGGCCCTTTAAATTTTACCCCACTTTCCTGACTGAATAAGCAATGCTCACCTGCATTGCTGCAAAGTTAAGAGGTTGTGTTTTTGTTAGTTCCTTTCTTTCCCGGAGGAGTTCCTTCACTCCCACCCTCATTACCTACCTGTCCTTACCTGCCTCTGTGCCGAAAAGAACTGTTAACTAAAACAACTGACAACATTTTACTGAATGTGTTCTATGTGACTGACACTCTGCCAGGAAAGGATTATATTTCCATTTGATGAAGAAACTGAGACTCGGAGGGGTTAAGGCCACACAGCTTGTTGATGAGAGATCTGAGATGGAAGATATTTCTATTACTATGATACTGAGAAGAGTGGATGAGATCCTACATGTTAAGGACCTAGCAGAATGCCTGACACATAATAGATGCTCAAATTGTGCAATCTAGCATAGTGGTAGGGCAGGGACATAAATATCATCACATGCAACTCAGAGAGAGTTGGAGGGAATGTACTGATTTGGCTTTCCTCATGGACCCCACCTATTAGTGAAGAGAAAACCTTAAATAAGTCTCATCTGGTAAATTTAGTGAGCTACAAAAATTGAATAGTGTCTTTAGGTAATCCTATCAGTGGATCCAGACCTGCCTCCCCCAGCTTCTCCTCTAGATGGTGTGTGAGTT
>NW_011888800.1:7681671-7690232 GCF_000151845.1 Pteropus vampyrus | reverse complement strand
CCGGATTTTTTTCTTAACCTAAAATTATAGTCATGATTATTTTCTAGGTTGATATTTAAACTTCATAATTGTCACTTTAACAACTAAATAAATATTCCATTATATGCCTGTATTATAATTTATTAAGATTTATGGTGAAATGTCAGAGCTTTTATAGGTGCTTTGTTTTTGTAAATTTCCTTGGAATTTCTCAGAAACTAGTCAATTATTCATTCTCTAAGAGCTTTATGAAATATCTGAACAAGATAAGAAGAATTACAGTCAGCTTTGCAAGAGGAGGATATAACGTTAGGGAGATCATGTGTGTGGCGTATGTTTGGTTGGGGAGGATGTGTGTGCATTCAGTGACAGAGGAGTCCTTGATTATTTACATGGCAAATTTGGAGGGAACCAAAAAGCCCCAACAATCTTCAAATAGCTCTTCATCTGCCCTCCACTCTTGTCCTTGAGGGGTTTCGCTCCAGGTCCACCCTATGGATCATACCTTCGGTCTTTCTAGGGCCCTGTTAGAGGCTGGCATTACTGGGTAGCATATTGTCATCCAGCAACACTTCAGCAAAAATCATTTTCTCAGATTAGCTGTGACTCATTGCTTGGAGTTACCATTTCCTGCACTGTATTCTTAGGTAACTCTTCCTGTGGCTTGTTACATATTTTCCAAGAAGAGCAGGAACCACATCCAATGTTCATTCATTGCACAAATATTTATTGAGCTTCCACTGTGCATTTAGTGTTGTTCTAGGTGTGGGAGATAGAACATTGAGCAGGTCAGACACAATCCAGTTTATTTTAATGGGGGAGACAGACAATAAATAAATATATCAAAAGCTATCAAAACATATGATAAAAAATATGTGATAGGAAGAGACTGGCAGCAGGAAGGAGACATCAGATAGGATCTGAACAAAGAGAATATTGATAGAAAAGTGTTCCAGAGAGTGCAAATCTTAACTGCAAAGCCCCTGAGGTGGGTACAAGATTGATGTGTTCTAGAAACAGATAAAAAAGTAGTGTGTCTGGAGACCAGAGAGCAGGAGAAGAGAGGAAGAAGTCAGTGATATAAGATGAGGTCAGACCTTACACTGGTCCAGTGCTGCAGAAAGCAGCTCTGGTATTGTTCTTTAAAAAAAAATTTTAATGTATTTTTTCAATTACATACAATTGACATACAATATTATGTTACGTACAATATTATTAGTTTCGGGTATTACTCTGGTATTGTTCTAAAGCGGTGGTGAGCCATCAGAGGGCTTTAATCTGAGGGTGGACTTCATCTTCTTTGTGTTTTACACAGATAACTCTGACTGATCTGCAGAGAATGGATTAACTGGGAGACAAGAGGGGAAACAGAAACAAGGAGAGTTTTGCTTTAATTTAGGAAGAAATGGTGGTGGCTTGATAGTAATGGACAGTAGGAATGAACAGAGTCTGGATTTTTCTGGAGGCAGAACTTAGAGGACTTGCTGATAGATTGAATATGGAATAAAAAAATCAAAAATACATCCTAGGTTTTTGCCTTAATAATTTGGAGGACCCCTTTACTCAGCTGGGGAGCACCAAAGTAGAGAGGGATTGGTTTGGAGGGGACTGGAAGTCTTGGACATTTTATGTTTGATGTGCCTGTTACGCATACAAGTGGAGATGTCAGGTGGACAGTTGAAAATACAAGGCTGGAAATCAGGAGATAATTGGTTTGAATACATTAAGCAGAATATAGATGGTTTTTAAAGCTATGGAGCTGGGTAAGATCTCCAAAGGATGAGGTGAAGAGGCAGAAGAGAAGAGATGCAGTCTGTGCCCTCCTGCTCATCACCTTGTAGATGTCTGCCAGAGGCAGAAGATCCATGAAAGGAGACTGAGAACGAAGAGCCAATGAGGTTGGAAGAAACCAAGGAGAAGGTGGTATTCTGGGAGCCAAGAGGCTTTTTCTAGAAATGCCCCATACCATCATCAGAGCAGGCTGTCAGTAAATATCTTCAGGAAGTGCAAGCTTTGTGGCTGCTTATTCGTGTCCTTGCAGAATCTGGCACAAATCTGGAACGTTGAGTGACAGGTGGCTGCCTGGCTGGCCGGCTATGGGTCTAAGAACCCATACAGCTTCCCATTATCTCTGACATCAAAGCTGATACCTCTGCCTGGCTCCAGAGGCCTGGCGTAATCAGGCCCCACCTTAGCTCCTTCCTAATCCTGTTGCACACCCTGTGGCCCAGTGTCCACCCTTCCTTCCTGTCAAGACTCATCCTACTCAGTGCCACCTACATGGTATGAGGCAAGCTCATTCCCACCTGGTCACCTGGATTTTGCTGCTTCCCTCCTAGAATGCTTTCCCTTCCACCCTCCTGCTGCCTTTCCTAACCTGGCCCACATTTCAGGCTCAGCTCTAGGCTCAGTTCTGCAGTCTCTCCCCTCCACGCTCCACTTTGGTACTTGATAGATGTCTCTTTGGGATCACCCTATGGATTACATCTTTTCCCCACCAGGTTATTGAAGCCCACTGAACATCCCCTATCCTGCCCTTCATATCTAATCCAGCCTCATACCATGTAGGTTATACCCCGAAATACTTCTTGAATCCCCCATCCATTCTCTCCATCTCTGCATCTCACCCTTGCCCAAGTCACCATTTGTTTCCCCTCTGAACCACTGTAACTCATCTTCTCACCTCCAGTCTTGTCCCATCCAGTCCTTCACAGCACCCAGAGTGATCTTAATTCATATTACTTCTCTGTTTAATACCCTCCATTGGCATTTGGTACCTTAAGATAAAATACCAAATCTTTATCCTGGCTTTCAAGGCCTTGTGTGATACAGCCAACTGTCCACCTCCCCAGACATAGTCACCTCATTCCTCCTTACTCACGATGCCCCAGACACATGTGTTCAGTTCCTAAACACACCAGCTTTTACCACCTCTCAATGCTTTGCACATGTTGTGCCCTCTGCCTGGAAGGCTCTTCCCTGAAGCCTATGTGACTATAACTCTAACCTTCCTTTAGGTTTAGCTTAAAGGCTGCTCTTTCAAGAGGTCATCCTTGATTCCTCCCTGAATCTAAATCAAGAAACTTCTGTTAGTGTCTTTTATAGTAACCTGTTCTTTTTCTTGACATAATTAATTATCATAAATTGCTTTTTATTTGTTCATTGCCTATCAGCTCTACTTCACTGGAGGCTCCACAAGCCCAGATATCACCTCTATTTTGATACTCAGAACATGTAACATAGTCCCTAATAATTAGTAGGTGCTCAAAAGTCGTCATCGGCGAACGAAACTTCCCCTGACTTCTCCAACTCATACTACCTTTAGGTTCTTTGCCTTCTAAGTTCACTTATAGTTAGTTCTTCCCAATTTATTTGTCCTGTAGCAAAAATACTAAAAACAGCTATAGTTACAATCTATTAAAATTTATTATATGCCAGACTCAGCATGCCTATCACATATATATAATCTCCAATCTTTACAACAATCCTGCAAAATAGGTAGTATTAATCTCATTTTACAGGTTAAGTAAATGAGCCTTAGAGACTCATTTGTAATTGCCTAATGCTACCCAGCTAGTAAGCACCACAGCCAAGGTATGAATTCAGGTCTCTGACTCCAAAACTCTTTTCTTTCTTCTATATTTTCTACATGGGTATTATCTCCAACAAGGTTGTAAATTTTTGTTGTAGTAAGCATTTTGTCCTTTATAGGTTTATTTTATATTCCTCTTTGGTTTGTGATTTGGTCGATTTCCTTTCTTTCTGTCTCTTTTGGTATCTTCTACCTCTACAATGCAGGTGGTCCCTCACAACTTGCCCTTTGTGAGCATATGTCATTGGGCAAATAAGAACCATGCAGGATAAAAGATTCCATGTTTCTGGAAAAGTTGCCCTGCAAGGTGAGTTCCAAGGCTGGGTCTAAGAAAGATAGCGTGGATGGCTACCCACCAAATCTGACTTATGGGAGCCCAAAGATCCATCTTCCCCAAGTATCTCTCTCACCAGGCCAGGTGGGCCCTGCCCTGACCCTCTCTTCCTTACCTAGTGAAAATTCTACCCTTGGAGTCAGTTATACATGAGGCAACAAAAGGTTCACCTAACCTTCAGAAGGCTTCTCCCATAGGTGCTTCAAGCTTGGGATTAGCAAACTGTTCCATGGATCAGGGGCATGGCTGGATAGAGTAACAGAATCTCAAAGATGAAACAGATCATCTGGATTCTAGAACAGTCTCCTGCCCAGGACTCTCCTCTGTGCCACCTAGGCAGGTACCTCTTATACAATTCCAGCAATGGAAACTTATTACCCCCCAAGTAACCAAGTGCTTTCTTACACTGAGGTCAAATCTATCTACCCACAGAGGTCCCATTTCTACCTTCAAGTGTGACCAATATCAGTCTAATCATTTTCTATGCTTGACAGTCCTTTTCATATCCAAAGTTGGCTTCCATATCCGGGGGTTTCAAGGCCCTGCTGTCCTGGGCTCTGTATCTGCTTCAGTCAAGTTTCCAAAGAGCCATGGCTTTGCCCTCTTCCTTGTCCCATGTTTCAGGTTGGGGGCGGAGGGAAGGAGGACCTAGGTGGTGGGCAGTGGACCAGCTGCTTGGCAAGAGGAGTAGAGGGCCTCTCTGCAATTGAGGAAAATGCTTCCCCCGGATGGACATGACTGATCCTGTCTTTGCTCAGCGCTTCCTGCTGTTCCTGAGCAGGGGAGAATATACTTGCATACTTCTTACAGAGTTGACATATATAAATATCTGGTATGATGGCCTGGCACAGCGTAGGCATGAAACGCATGTTTGTTTTCTTTCCTTGTCTCTTTATTTAGTTAACATATAATTTTATCTATTTATTTAGCATATAATAATTTTCTTTTTTAAAAATTGATTTTCTGACTATAAAGAACATATAATGTCTGTTCAATATAGACATTAAAATTTTTAATTGAATAAAGAAAATAAATTCCAATAATCTCATCATCTAGACATAATTTCCTGAATGCTTAATAAATTACCGTTCAGTTATTTTCTAGGCACATATATAAATAGAAATCAGTTTTGCTTATATATACACACATATTTACACATGTAAAATTGAGTTCATATTGTAAAACTTGTCTTTTCTACCTAATAGCAAATAGTGATCATTTTCCTCTGCCATTAACATGTCATCTAGGTTGTTTCCAATGCTATGAGTATTACTCAAAAGCCTAGAAAACATGTCATTAGTATCCAAATTACGGTGATTCCTCTCTCCTCCTTGCCAAGCTGGTAGAGAATTCAATATTTCCCCAAGATTTTCCTCCAAGTAGACCAGAGAACTCCCAGAGCTACTGCCCTTGACCATGAGGCAGCAACCCCATCACTTGACTCATGAGTCAGACTTCTCTACAGAAGCAATTATTCTGATTTGCCCAGGCTAAGGAATGCACCTGCCCTGTCAGGAGAGTCCCCCAGCAAAGACCTGGTTATCGCCTATGATATGGCTCTCTCAAGCCATACACACAGGGAGCCAGTTCCCCCAAAATACACCAGTGGTGGCAAGAAAAGTAAGTACAAAGGAGTTCTAGCATTGTCCTTGTTCCTTAGTTTCCAGTAATCTAAGACCTAGTACTGAGTCCAAGACACTGGCTCAAGCTTTCCTCATCCTTATGGAGCATTTCCTCTCTGGAACTCTCATTGTCCTTTCTGTCCATCTGACCTTAGTGGATCTCTTGAGGATCTCTTTGTTTATCATATACATTTCAATAACTTGAATTCCCAATGGGAAGGAGTCAGAGTCCCAATCTCTTTTTCTCTGCTTCTATGTAAATTTATAGATTTATAGATTCTTAAGGGAGCGTGCTACATAGTTCCATTTAGCAATGTCCAAGGCCCAAATGCTATGGATATATATTAGGAAGGGGAATGACTTCTAAGCTATAGCCCTTGTTAAGCCAAATAAACAAACAACAAAAATAAAAAAGTGGTTATAGAAATAATGCTAAATCTTACAACTTTGAGGATTTGTGCAAGAGTTTATATACAATAAATTCCTAGAATTATTTTGCGTAATAATAGAGATTACCAAATTGCCCTCCAGAAAGTTTGTGCCAATTTATATCTTATCAACAAAGTCTTGCTGATTCTTCCCCAGACGTTGGCCAACATTGAGTCTTATCAACTTTTCAGCCTTGCCAATTCGATCAATGAAAGATGACATCTCTGTTGTTTTAATTTACATTCTTATTATTTGTGATAATCTTTTATATGCTTATTGCATATTCCAATGATTCCAAACTTTGTTGAACATTAGAATCACTAGGGAAGCTTTTAAAAATCCCAGTGCTCAAGTCACACACCACATCATTTGTATCAGAATGTCTGGGAGCCAGGCATCAATATTTGTTTAAAAATCTCTAGGTGATTCCAATGTTTAGCAAAGTCGGGGAACCGCTAAAATGGTAGTAATGTACATTACTAACATAAATCGTCTGTTTGTATCTTTTGTCAATTTTTCTATTGAATTGTTGGCTTTTTAGCATTTATTCGAAAGAGCTTTTTGTTTATTGGAAAATTAGCCCTTCACTATAAATTTGGCAAATATTTTTACAAGTTAGTCTTTTATTATTGTTTATAGCCATTTTGACATAGAGAAATTTGATATGTATATAGTCAGAATTATCCATTTGTTTTCCTTCCTGCATCACAGCTTTGTCTTATTTCCTCATCGATGGTGATAAAACAATAACCAGTTAGGTTATATTTACATCTGGAATTTATTTTAATATAAAAAGTGAGATATGGATCATTTATTTTTTCTCCAAATGGTAAAATGGTTATTTTTTCAGAAAATTATTAATTTTTCAACATAATATTAAATACTCCATCTTTCTCCTATTAATTTGTAATGCCATCATTTTCACATGTAGATTTTTAATTTATTTTCCCTCAGGTTTATTTATTGCTATTCTATATGGGATCTTGTTTTCTTATACAATAGAAAAATTTATGAATTTTGCTTATTTATTTTCATAGTCAGTCATCCTTATTATATCTTAAATTCAAATAGACAGATATGTTCTCTTTATAGTTCTCTTTTTAATGGCTGCATAGAATTCAATCATAGGAATGTGCCATAGTTTATTAATATATCTACCAATGTTGAGCATTTGGGTGATTTTCATTTCTTAACTATCAAAAATTTAGGTGCAATTAACATTTTTAAGCATGTAGCATTTTTTTCCCTCTGAGTTTGAGTTTCTAAGAGTAAATTTACTTGGACATAATAGTTTTGTACCTTTTGATAACTACTGCTGTATATTGATAAGTATTGATGGTGGTTGGATTTGACTGTGGTAAAAGGAGTGTAGAGGCCTAAATCAGGGATGACAAGTCCCAAGAATATGGGTTGGAGAAAGTAAAAGATCTTGAAAAGGTGCCCAAGATTATTGACAATCAGGGAAATGTACATCAAAACCACAATGAGATGTCATTTCATACCCACTGGATTAGCAAAACTCAAAAAGTCAGACAATACCCCTTGGTATGCCCCAGTAGGAACTCTCTTACATAATGGTGAAAGTGTAAATCAGTAAAAACTACTTTGGGGAACAATTTGGCAATATTAAGTAATACGGATGATAATAGAGCTTATAACCTAACAATTTATACTTCTGGGAGTATATATGCTAAAGAAACATGACATGAACAAGAAAGCTCACAGTGGCATTGTTTGTACTATTCTTCATCAGCTCCAAGGTACATTCACTAATGGAAAATACTGCCAATTAAAGTATTGCATATCATCATTTTTAATAAGTATCCTTTAATACAGGGAATTTACAACGGGAAGAAAAATACGTGCCATAGGATTGATGAAATACAGTAATAGCAAAACTTAGAAACAGTTTAAATGTCCATCACATAAAAGTCGATAAATTGTAATATAGTTCACAGCTATGAAAATGAATGACCCAGACCTATACTTACCAATATAGGTGAATCATATAAACATAATATCTAGCGGAAAAAAGTTTACTGCAGAATATGTATCCTTTATATGATATCACTTAAAGTTTAAAACATGCAAAATAATTTCAAATAGAGCTTAGAAATACATACCTATTGTAGAAAAAGAATAAAGATATGCATGAGAATGATAACAATGAATCCAGGTTACAGATTATCCCTAGGAAGGGAGAGGGGAAGTGACTAGGTGAGGGGCCCGCAAGGGGATTTCAACTCTGTTACCAGTGTTTATTTTTTAAGCTGGGTAATGGATTCATGGATGCTAGTTTCATTATTTTCTATACATTTTGTATGTCATAAATATGGCTTAATACTTTTTTAACAGGAGATATTCAAATTTGAAACTAAACAGGGAAGGTGTACTTTTCTGGGACTCTGTTTTATTTGGGCAGGAAAGCAAACTTTTGGCCTCCCCATATGCCCCCACCTCTCTTTTCTCTCCCCATCTTCTCCCTGCTGGATATCTTTGGGTTAAGAGGTCATCCTGAAGGTCAAGCATTGAGCTCATTTGTGAATTGTTATCCTGACTTGGATTTCCTTGTGGTCTTTATGCCACCTGCTTCTTCCTTTGCTTT
>NW_011888800.1:7677927-7680194 GCF_000151845.1 Pteropus vampyrus | reverse complement strand
CAGGACTCTTTGGATTTAGCATTGAAAATTCCTTGTCCTATACAAACCATGTCCGTTGTTCACCCTCAAATGAGTCTTTGGTTATTGTTTGTAGAAAACAGGAGCTGAGGGCTCCCAGCCAGGAGCAACGGGGGTCAGATCTATACTCTTGGAGCCCAGAATCCTTACCTCTGAAAATCTGTATCACCAGAAAGAGGACAAGAACTCCCACCCCCACCCACTGCACCCCTATAAACAAATGTGTAGAGAAGGCAGAGAAGGTGTGCAGCCAGCTCCCACACATGGGAGACACAGAGGGCCTGAGCCCAGCCCCCACCAGGGCTCACTCTGGACAGCTGGAGGACCTAGCAGGAGGCAGCTTTCCCAGACTGCTGGAAGCAGACAGGAAGGGGGCTCCAGGTGGTGGCTTCTGCCCCTCCCTACTCCCCAAAGACTGGAGGCCCCCTTCTACCAGCTTGGGTCACCCACATCTTCAGTCTCATCTAGATTACAGCAACCCAACTGCAGAGTCCACCCCAAGGACCAGCCCCACCCACCCTGCCACCCCAGGATGCCCTTTGTCCCAGTATGTCCTCCTGGCATCTCTGCTCTCCATGCCCTGGTGCTGGATCCCACCCACCACCAATCTTACAGAACCTGTAAGGAGGCTGAGCAGGCAGCCAGGTGGGAGTGGGCCTCCCAGAAGTCACTGCTGTGTCAGGGCCAACTCAGCCACTCTTCATTTCCTCAGTACAAAATTTTTTAGCTCAAACCCAGATCATTACCTTAAGATCAACCAAGCATCACTAAAAAAATCCTCAGGGTATCTTGCCTGGACCAGTTTCAGGCTGACACAGATCCTGAGTCTGGCAAGGCAAGTGAGATTGAGGTTTGTGGGGACAGTTTGGAAATGGGTCTTTAGGGTCATGTTTCAAGCCCCCTGGGGCTGATGACGCTAACCCAGTTTGGTGCAACAAGAGTTTATTCTCCATTTTGAGCTCAGACCTTTTTCCTCCCAAATGTCTGCACAAGAGAGAGCACACATGCATTCACTTCCCAAGGGGCAGGGGGTATACACACATACCACACATACCCTCTCTTACACAAAGCACACACACATAGCACACACACATATACACACTCACATAACATACACACAAAACACACACATACACACAAAAACAAACTCATACACACAATGTGGGGGAGGAGGGTAAGAGGGGGTCTCCATACCTGGATCCTGCCAAGAAGAAGACATAAGCTCTGTTTATGTACACAGCCCATGCCCTCCTCATCAGATCTCCCATCCTCCTCGCCAAATATCAGCCTATTTTAGTCATTTTTAGCTCTTTTCTAACCGTATCCTTAGCTGTTTCTCCTTTCTGGCATTAAGCACACTGCTTTTACAGTTTGGCATCTGTCATATCTTATACAGAAGGACCCTGAGAATTCCCCATTTATTTTCACTCTGAACTTATGCCTAAGCATGGCACAGCCTCTATGGGCAGCAGGGCAGGCCAAACCCCAGCAGGCAGCAACATGAAGGGACTCTGAGGCCACCTGGATCAATGGTCTCTCTGTGGCTGTGTCAGACTCACCTCACGTGTTGAAAGATGCAGATGTCAGGGCTCACTCATGGGATGCTCTACTGACCTAGCCCAACCTCTCATTTTATAGAAGAGGAAAGTGAGGCCCAGAGAGGAAGAGCCATTTGTTTTATGTCACATGGCAGAGCTGGAACTGGAGCCCCCGGCTCCTGGCTTCCCGTCCAATGCTCTGCCCACCACACCACAGTGCCTTTCTGAATATGAATGGTTGTTGACTTTGAACCCAATAGGCCAGGGCATTCCTCAACTCTGCTGGTCCCTGTCAAACCCAGGACTTGGTATGAAGGCATCTCCTGTTCATGGACCATCCCAGGCCAACATTACCCTGTCCCCATCTCTCCTGCCCTATGAGATGGTGGGGAGGGGCTCTCAAAAGTGACTGCAGAAACTTGGCTCAGGATCTTGAACCAGATGAAACTAGTGGAGTAATATGTTCTTCTGTTAGAATTTGTCTGTTATAATCAAATTTAGTCAAAAGACAGAGCACCAGTGAGTGGAGTAACCTAGAACCATCGGATACAGTTCTTAAAACAATGACACCAGGACAAACCTAGCCCTGTCAAATTACTCCAGAGCTGATCTTGCTAGAACCTCCCCTGCCTTCTCCCTGTGGAGTCTGGGAGTCCCCCCAGGTACCCTGGCTGAGGAGCTGTCAGGAGACCTAGCAGAGTTTGGTGGGGG
>NW_011888800.1:7674767-7676667 GCF_000151845.1 Pteropus vampyrus | reverse complement strand
GTTCAGTGAATATTCTCCACCGAGATAATGTCAGCTGTTGCCATTTAGCAATGTCATCTGTTGCTGGTACTTGGTGCCATGTGGAATCCATGGCCAGGTGACTCCTGCTTGACTTGGCCTCTGCCAAAATCCAGCCTCTCTTCCCACAAGAGGCTTTTCTGCCCCTGTAAAACAGCTGGAGAGAAAGTCAATGTCTGCCAGCATAGACTTAGCAGGACCCAAACACAGATGGACAGGACTCTGCTCTGGTCTGGCCAAGCTGACCAGAGGCAAAATGAAGAAATGAATGGCATCTGCAATCCTACCTCCTATCATCTCCCTCTGACACAGGCCATGCTCCAGATTCCTCCTTCTTCTCCTCCACAAACATGTTGATTTATCTTGCAGAGCTCCATCCCTAGGGCCCAGAATGACAGCTAAAGAATCTAAGGTAGAGTCTGCATGGCACTGGGAGCCCTGAGAGACTGCAGGTTTTTGGATAAGATGAGGCCCCAGCAGCCATTCCTTACAGGTGAAGAGGGAGAGGCATTTGTCACGAACTTTTGCAGGCCAGTGCTTGCCCCAAGGAGCCACAGGGGGCTGATGAAGGAGGCACACCTCCCTTCCAGCTCATCCAAATCATGCAGTGCTGATTGTCACCTGTTCTACCTGTAGGAGTAGAATTTGCTCTCTTTCTCAAACACTCTTTGCTCAAAAACCTTCCAATGAGTCACCACTGCTAACAAAAGAACGAAATTCTTCCGCCTGATATCTGAGAGCTTCTTTAATCTTTCTGAGTCTTCGTTTCTTTGTTAATGCTGTCTCATCTGACAAAAGTGCCCTTTCTTGCTTTTTCATTCATCAGATTTCTAGCCTTCCTTTAAGGTCAAGTTCAAATTCTTTCTACTTAAGGCAGCCTCTTCTGATCTTCCAAGCCCTGGGTGGCCATGCTCTCTGAGCAGCATATTTCCACACCTCTCCTCATATGTGACATGATCATTTTGAGACCATTTGCATGACCTTCCTGTCTCTCCCAATGTAGGCTGTGAGATGCTTAAGGGAGGATGATGTCTTTTTGTCTCTGATGTTACTGTACTGTGCATCACACACATCCCTTATAGTGAACCCATCACTGATTAAGTTTTAGCTATGTGCTAAGACCTTTTATTTCATTTAGTCTTCACAACCACTCTATGAGGTAGGAACAATTATGCTTCCCATTTTACAGATGGAGAAACTCAGGCTTAGAGGGATATATTTACCCAAATTTCTGCAGCTAGTATGTAGTGGAATCAGGGTTCAAATCCAGGTTTATGAAACTTAAAAGTCTAGACCCTTAAGCAACTATGTGATGTTTAATGTCATCCTCACAGAGGTGACCAGGGACAGAACAAACTCAATGTATGAAAGGCTCCAGGCAGTCTTTCTATGCAAGAGAGTCAGGAGCTAGAAAATAAAACCTATCGTCTAGTTGAAACCACAGTCAACATGTTTGAGCTGTGGACATAGGTACTTTGAAAATGCAAAGCACTGAGCTGACATTAACATCTTATTATGAAGATAAAGAAGGACAGAAAATATTTGTGAGCTAGATCCATCGATAACACTAAGAATATAAATATTACTTACATTGGGATGCAGGTCCTTTCTTGTCATCTTTGTATTTTTTTTTTCTATCTTGTCATCGTGAAGTAGAGTCATGTCTAGTTTGTTGGCCAGAGTTCTGAAACTTCTTAACACATTAACTTCAATGGTTGATTTGTATCTCCCATCACTTGAGAGCGATATTTTATGTTGTAAAACTATTTATGCATTGAATGTTAGTTTTAGGAAATTTAACTTTGTTTATCAAGAAACATAGGAGTATAAAGAAGCTTTTAAAAAACTAATCAGAAACAGATTCACAAATATAGTGGAGAAT
>NW_011888800.1:7637783-7673867 GCF_000151845.1 Pteropus vampyrus | reverse complement strand
TGTGTGGGAAGGAGTATGATAGATGTGAGGAGCCAGACCACATAGGACCTTTCAGAGCCATGGCAAAAAAATAAAGGCAACCAGAAACTGTGGGAGATTTTTAATCGGGGCAGTCACATACCTAGTTTATGTTTCTAGGAGATCACTTATGTTCTCCTGTAGAGAATGGCTTACAAGAAGGCGAAAGTTGAAGCAGAGTTTCCATTAACCAGTTAGGCTAATACAGTAGTTGAGATGAGTGAAGATAATGGCCTGGACTACAGCAGTGGCAGTGAAGCTGGGGAAAAGCTGTATGGAAAAAAATTTCACCTGAATGCAAGGGCTGAGGACATGGCCCCTTATCTTCCTTGATCCCAGTGAGGATCTGTATTTGCCTTCTTGATTTAGTAATTTTCCATATCCACATATCTTTTCCCATTCTCTCCCTGAAGAAAGGCAACCATTATATAACTTTCTCCGTGTTTTCCAATTTAATAGCTGTAGTGAAATCTCATGGTCATTTTAATTTCCCTGATTATCAATGATTTGGAGCATTTCCTCAAAAACCTGTTAGCTTTTTGGGTTTCTCTTCCTATAAATTGCAGATTTAAATCTTTGTCTATTCGTATGTTGGCATGGCCATCTTTTCCTGTGGCGTATGTAAGAATTCTTTGTATATATCAGATATTACTCCTTTGGTGATCTGCAAATGCATTGTGAATATCTTCTGTCATTTTGTCAACTATCAAATTATTAACTTTATCCGTGTGTTCTTAGTTGACAAAAATCCTTAATTCTTATGTAATCAAATTTAGAATTTTTTTTCCTTATGGTTCATGATTTCAAAATGTTGTCTAAGAAATCCTTCTTGCCCCCAGATGACAAATAGATTCTCCTACATTGTCTTCTACCAATTTATAGCTTTCCATTTCACATGTTGATCCATTTATAACCCATCTTTTTAAATGGGGTTAAGTGCGGATACCATTTTATTTTACTCTATATAGAGAATAACTCGTGCCCGTTATCTATTCAACAGTTTTTTCTTTTCCTATTGATCTGTGATACAATTTTATCATATATTAAATTCCCTTAAATATCAGGTTCTGTCTCGACTCTTCTATGTTGTTCCATTGGTCCTGTTCTTGCACCAACAACCTACTGTTGGTGTTATTGCAGCTTTGAAGTTGATCTTAGTATCTGGTAGGGCAAGACTCTCCTCTTTATTATTATTCTTTAAGGATGATTTTGTTAACCATGAATATTTATTAACAGGAGGAAATTTAGGATATATTTTGGAGGCGGAACTGTGCTTATGGTTTCTCTTACTTTATTGCAGTTTTACGCTATATGTTCAAACCTAGCAATATTTTTCCCTATGGGCTTCTAGGTTTTATACTTTGCTTAGGAAGATCCTCCTCATCCCAATGTGATCTAAATATTTGGTAATATCTTATTTTAAATCTTTTATACTGTTATTTTAATAGATATTTAATATGTGGAATTTATTTTTTATAGTTATGAAATTGGGATCTAACTTTATTTTATTCTAATGGTAAGCTAGTTTTTTTGGTAATAAATAGTCCATCCTTTCCCCCACTGATCTGAAATATTTTCTTTAACACTAAAGACTAAAATTCTATATATACATAAAACTATAGCCTAGGCTCTCCTTGGATTATGGAAGGTTTTGAAATCTCAAATGTGTTGGCAAGAATGGAAAAGCATTAGATGCCTTTGAGCAGGAGAATGACAGGTTGAAGGGGATGGTTACAAAATTTACTGGTCAGCTAGATGTGTGTGGGATGAATCTGGGAGAGGCAGAGAAGGCTGAGGGAGAGATGCTGCTGACAGAGAGGGCGGGAAGGAAGGAACAGGAACCTGAGGCATGTTGAAAGAGGAAAGGTGAACAATTTGACTTTGCTGGATTGACAAGGGAGCGATGTCAGCTGAGAGGAATGTACTTTTCAATGCTGGGTTACCTGAGGCCAAGAGGCTGTGTGCAAGAGGCAGGTCCTGGTCACCCCATCTTTGGGAGCCAGTTAACAAGCCCCCAGGCACAGCTAGAAGTAGAAGCTTCAGACTCCTTGCTCCTCAGGGATGAGAGGGTAGTGAGTGAAAACTTTGTGCAGAGATAGCTTCAGAATTTCCACATGAAGGAACTCTGGGGGCAGGGAAAGAGGGCCCTTGACTTAGAGTATCAGGTGTGTACCAAGACCAGTGTTTTAGCTTAAATTGTATGTTTATTCGGAGACACCTTCACTCTGTTGTGTGGCTGCTGCCTCTCTGTCCGGCACTCCCTACCTTCTCAGTTCACTTCCCACCGTCCCCACACAGGAGTTCTCTGTCCTACCTAGAGTCCACACTGGACAATTTATCACTTAATTCAGCCCCTCTTCCTTCTCACTAGTTCATAAATTCTCCGTACTTCCTTCTAAAATCTGCTCTGAGCCTTTAGCACCCAGCTGGGCACACAGTAGGTACTCAGTAAGTGCTTGCTTAGGTAGATTGTTCATTCAATTTGCACCAGCTCCCACCTGGGTCAGAAGCTATGGTGAGGGTGTGGAGAAGAACCCATCTTCCTTTCACTCACCTCCCATTAGCCTCCTATTCAGCTTGATTTCATTCAACTACAGCAAGGCTCTGCTCTTGAGGAGTTTATGCACAATGAGCAAACACAAGGATCAGAGAGCTAGATTTTCTATGCACTGCCTAAGATGGATGGAATGGGGTGGGGTAGGGGTATTTTGTGGCTGGGCTCCTTCAGGGAAAAGAGGATCAAGTCCTAGGCTTTGAATAATGCCCTAGAGTTTGGGGCTTGCCCTAGGCCTATTTCATGGGGAAGGGTAGAGGAGTGGAGGGAATGAAGAGACAGGTAGGGTCCTCAGGGAGGTCTCCTGGACCTCACCATACCCCCACCCTGTCACTTTCAGGCTACTGAAGTGCCGTGGGTTAGGTTGACCACAACATCTCAATTGGCATTGCCTTTTTAAATTTCAACGCTGATCATGTTACTCTCCTGCTCAAAAACCATCGATGGTTCCCCATTGCCTAGAGAATAAGTCTGAATTTAGAGCATGGCCTTTGAGGGTCACAACTATTGGACCTTAATGTATCTTTCCATATTTGTTCCTTGACAAAGCCCCCTTCTCTCTGCCCAGCTTCCACCACCCACTGTGTCCTACTCTCCACCCCCACCACATTCTCTTCCATACAACTCACTACGCTGACATCAGATTCCTTGCATACATGCGTATATCCTGCTTTCTGAACCCCCTAGTCTTGCTCATGCTGTTCCTTCCTCCTATCCTGCCTTTTTCATTTCTCATTAGCTACTGAAATCTTATCCATCTTCCAAGTCCCAATGCAGATGCCATCTCCTCCATGAAGTCTTTTCAGCCACTCTTTCCCTTCCTAGCTAACATCCATTTTTCATCTTCTGTGCTCTCTAGTCAGTTATTAGCTCTGTAAACCACAGACGTTTACAAATGTGAGGGATTTATATTGACCCTAGGATACCCAGTTACCACAGGAGACTCACACCTCAGCCTCTGAGGAATTGGAAGCATTTGGCTCCCACATGGACTGCCAGCAACTTCAAGCATGGGATTTTCCCTTGTAGCATGTATGCTGTACGTATTCACTAGATGCATAAGCTAAATTGAAGAGTGTGGGTGCCGAATTTGTGTTCTTGGCAGTGAGGTAAATGGCAGGGGCAGGGAAATACGTGAGCTGGTGGGATCCAAGCTAAGGCTCCATCCCCCCAACTGGAGGGCCTGGCAAGCAGAGGAGAACAGAATGGAGGACATCCTCTACCTAGCACAGGAAGAGGTCCCACAGATACCAAGGGCCAGGTTTCATCCCTGTGCTTGGGCTCAGTCGGCTCTGTGTTCAGATCTCACCCTAAGTTTCATAAAAGCACTTTAATCTGTGGGCCAGAAAAGCCGGTTATAAGGCCCCAGGCAATAGCTCAGGCAGGAAACTCCTACTATACCCAGCTGGGCAGCCGAGCAGGAGCAAGCAAAGCCACTCGCCTGGCCCCCTAGTGAGCGAGCTACCAAGTCGGAGATAGGCATCAGCTAGCTGGGTGGGACGAGAGCATCTTCTAAGCTATCCTGAGACCAGGCATTGGCTGGCCACACCCTCCCTCCACCTGGCCTCCCAGGAGGGAGGGCTAGGGGCACTTGCCCTTGACCAACCCTCCTTACCAAAGATTTGGGCATTATTTTCTTTCTTCACCTTCTAATCCTGGGAGTTCTGGCCATGGTCTCTGCTTCCCATGAGATTCCTGCCCGCATCTCCTAGGGCTCTGAGCCATGGGACCATGTGGATTTAGAAGGGTGGGCACCACCCCACAGAGGGACATCTCTGAGCCAGGACCTTGATAAAATGAAGGGTGTGGACTTATTCTAAAGTTGTGAGGGTCCAGCACTCTTTTCTTGCCACCCCCTGTTCCCATAGATAGCTTAGACATTCTGAGCTTCTAGGGGCAACAGATCATTGACCCAAGGGCCAAAGCCCCTGCTGGTCCCTGCATTTCCAAGATCTGAAGACCCGAGGGTTCCTCGATATTAAGAAGCCTAGGCCTGGGTTTCCTATCTGCTTACCCACCTTTACCCCTCCCTGGGCAATCCCAGCCAGTGACAAGAGGCATCCAGAGGGTGGAGCTCTGAGTCACAGTATAAATTTCCAGTCTCACCACCCAGCTGGAGAACTGCCGTGATGTTCCAGAAGCAGATACCCACCTGGATCCCTCACTACCTGCCAGACTCATGCCAAGCGGAAGATGACAGACCCTCAGCTACCTGTGCCTTGGAGGTGAGGGAGCAGTACTGGATGAATGGGGCCAGGAGCTGAGGGCAGGAGACAGGTTCAGGGAGGCTAGGGGCATTGTGGACTCCAAAACATGGAGCACCTCCCCTGGGGCAGCCCCAACTTAGCATGTGGGGATGTGTTCTGGCCCAGTTGGGGATGGGGCTCCAGGGTGGATGGCTCAGTTGTGGTTCCCCATGGGCTTGACAAGATGCCATGGAGTGGCTCAGGGCCATCGTGGGGCCAGGCCAGCAACAAGGTAGACATCGCTCAGCTCTGCTAGGGGTGGGTCCACATTTGGCTTGTCCTAACAGCGAGCAGCCTTTTACCCTATGGACATCCTAAACTGCTATACTGTGTGAGTGTGTGGTGGGGTGTCTGGTGAGGATCAGTGACATTGCCAGCCTGTCACCATCAGCCAAGAAGTCTTCCACCTGGGTCTGTGGTCAGGACTTCTGGGTTTTCCAACTCCTCTCAGCCTGGCAGGAGGACCCCAGGTTCATGGTCAGGTTGCCAGGGCTCTGGACCTGCTCTGCTTCAGCTTTTCTACCTGATCTCAGCCTTCTAACTTGCTGTAGGCATGCTGTGGCAAGGACTGCCAGCAGCAACTTATTCCTCATTCCCTCCCCCCACCTCAGCCCACGCTAAATCACCGAATGAGATGAGTGTTGCCCTGAAAGTGTCTTGTCCCTTGGGAGACGGAGATGCTGCTCAGTCTCTAGGGAGCCCAGGAGGAGAGCTCCGTGCTGCATGGTGTTGGTGCCCTGCTGCCCTGGCCAGGATAGACATGGCCTTCAGAGGTGTGCCCACATTTCCCCCACACCCTTCAGGGACACTTTATTTAACAGCTAAATACCCCTCAGAAGCCCAGAGGTGTGAGTCTCCTGTGGTAACAGGGGTATCCTAGGATCATTGTAAATCCTTCACACTGTAAACATCTGTGGTTTACAGAGCTAATAACTGACTAAAAAGCACAGAAGATGAAAAATCGACATTAGTTGGGAAGGGAAAGAGTGGATCTGAGAAGTCTTCATGGAGGAGGTGGTCAACACTTGCTCCTCCTCCCTCTTCAGTCTTACTGAGCCTCCAGGAGCCTGGGCTGGAGAGACCTCCACAGAAGGGACAGAACCTACCTCGAAGTGGGGAGTGAAGCAACTGAGAACTGTGCCTGTACCTCTCAGGTCCTGGAGGGTCCATGACTCTGAGCTGGGACTTTTTGCCCTGACCCCTCACCTAGACTGGGTGATGAAAAGGAAAACAGCCATAGTGGCTCCTCACAGGTGACCCCTGTTCTGAGATGTTGTTCACAGTAGCTGGGAAATGTTCTGGGGTCCCATAAAGTCCCCACCCCAAAGGTTTCCTTTTAGGAAGGGCCCGTACATCTTGGAAGCTATCACCAGGCTGGTGCGATCTCTGACGCAGGTGTTGCAAGGAACTGTTGGATCCACCCAGCTCTCTGGGAAGGAGGAGGTAGCATCACCAGCCTGTCCTGCCCTGAGAAGCCCTGGGGAGGGGAGTTCCCACAGGCTCCCTGGGAACTGTTTTCCCTGCTCCAGCACCCCAGACCTTGTGGGCTGGTTTGGTTAGGGTATGTTTGACCCAGAGATGAGCCTCAGACTCACCACTTCTAAAACATCGTTGTCAGATCCTCCTCCCTACCCCCACCCTCACCTGGGAGCCTGATCCTGAGTGACTATCTGTAACTAAATATTCTTCTAACTAATTTATAGTGATAGCTAAATTCTTGGAATTTAGGGAGAGTCATGAATTGAGAGCTGAAGGTTTTACTCCTGCCTCTGCTATGAACTAGTCTATGCGTGACCTGGAGCAAGCTTTTAGCTGATTTGGTTAATTCAGAGTGAAGGCCAGCCTCTAAGTAGTTGAAATGTGTCCCAGAAAACTGCTTTCCAGTTGTCTTCCTTACACAGCTGCACCTGTCGTTAAACTGTTTAAATGCACCCCTGTACTGTTTGCCAAAGAGTCCCTGCCTGGAGTTCCAGCACTCTGAGTGCTTGCTGGTCCTTTAATGACCCCACAAACTGCAGGGTTGATGCCTATTCCTGCCCCAGGGCTGCGGCCCAGCTGGCATGGTGTCTGATCATGTCTGTTTTTAGATATTTCAACTTTCCCCTTAATACCCAACCAGGGCATCTTGCGCTAAGGTTGGGTTTGTCCAAGTTTAGCATACCATAAGCTACCCCGTAAACTTGGGTTCCCTAATTTTACTGGTTTCTGGTTCCCAGTTCTCATCTGCAGAGTCACAGACATTGTACTTTATTCTTTTGCATCTTTCTGTGTACCAATTACCTCTGGGGCCATGAATGTTTGCTTATCTCTAGCACCACTTCAATTGAGCATATTATATGAGGAACAAAATACATGCATTCATTTTAAGCCAAAAAGGTTATATTTTACAGATCTGGTTCCTGGAACCATCTGGGCCCAAGACCTGAGTCACATGTTCTCGCTGCCTTTCTCTCAGCTTGGCCCTCTGGGCTCTCTCTCAAACCCACTAGTCTCTTCTTCCCTGCTGGGAGGTGTAACTGGACTTTGTAGAGGGATTTGAAATTGGGTCTCTCCTGCAAATGCCCAGGCTAGAAGACGTGATCTGAGGCTCAAGGTAGACCACAAGGATCCCTCTGATGTGCCTTGGCTGTTTAAAAAAGGGAGAGATCATGGAAAGTGTCCGTAAAATACTGTAACTGGAAAGATGACCAGAGTTTGGGGGTTATTTGGGGACTTTGGGGAAATTCAGGGTAAAAAGAAGAATCTGTTGGGAAAATAGATTCTAAGAGGCAAAAGACCAATGAAGAAGAGATGGGGAAAAGTAGCACCCATCTTCATGTTTGTCGAGGGCCACTTTCGAGTGAGGTGACAGTGTTGGTGTGGTTATGAACACGTGCTTAAGAATTAGAATTAGATTCAAATTTGAGTTCCTCTGATTCTAGTGGAGTGCCTGAAGTCAAAGGACTTAGGCTCAGATTCTCTATCTGTAAAGTGAGGCTAATAATAACTGCTTTGTGGGGTGTTGTAAGGTTTGAGCAAGATATAATGTGGAGGTTATATACAACACTTAGCATATGGCAAACACTCAGCACACAGTAGCTGGTGTGGTTATTGTTACTGAGTTAGAGTAGAAAGAAATGGTCCACCTTATTGGAAGATATTAGGGTTAGATGACAGCAGAGAGCATTTTCTAGAAGGCAGGGAGAACTCAAGTGAGGTCCTATGGGAAGCTGTGAAGGCTCATTCCCTTCCAGTAAAGACACAAGAGAGCTGGCAGGGTCAAGGGCAACCCCTCCTGGAGGCAGGAGGAGGGCCATGATGGCCAAGAGGAACATGGCCCTGGGTTCGGAGCACTTTAACACTACAAAATGTCCCTGAGGGCTGGCCCCTGCCTAGCTGAGGCCTTGGGCGGCTCCCAACTTGGAGCCCTCTAGTTGGCCTCTGAGAAAGTGGGCCAGTGGGAACAGGCTTCAACAGAACTGCTCTCCTGGGTGAAAGCCGACTCCTCCTTCCTCACAAGATCAGCCCAGGACACCACTCTGCTTAGGTAGGGGCTGAGAAGTGAGGAGCCTACTGGGCCCAGAGGGAGTCTGGCCAAAGATCACAGCCATATTTCCAGAACCAGAAGAGGAATATGTGGCCTTTGGTCCAAGTTACAAAGCTCGAAAAAGAATCTTGTTAGCGTAAGTTATTGGCCATGAAGATATTCAATATTTCAAAGTTAATTTCATAAAAGGAATCCTTAGACTACATATGACTGTCGGTTTGGCTTTTGAGGCAGTTATTGGGGAGAGAGGAAGAAGAAAAATTGACTTAACAGATCTATCTCAGGGACTAAGTAACAGCCTTTTCAGTCATTATTCTATTGTTGCTGGTTAGAATTAAGCCCCAGAAGAGACTGGAAGGACAGACATCAAAATGATAACAGTTCTCATAACAAGTAAAAAAATCACAACTGTGTGTGGTGATGGATGTTAACTAAAGATATTGTAGTGATCACATCATAATATATAGGTAAAAATATATATGTCAAATCATGTTAGACACCTAGAACTAGTATAATGTTATATGTCACTTATATCTCAATTTAAAAAAAAAGATAGCATCACCTCTATTATAAAGGTCTGATGAAGATTAGAAACCAAGAAAAATATCTGACAAACAGTAAGTGTTCAATAGATGCTAGCTATTACAAATATTATCTTTGATAATAGCCGAGGCAGATGAACTATCTGTGGACGGTCTAAATTGAAAATAAAAATAATTATAATATTGAAAAAAATAATAGTGACCGTCTGAGTGATAGGATTATGGGAACTCTTTTTTCTTCATACCTTTATGGTTTTCCCCAAGCCCCAAGATTATTTTAAATAGAGAAAAACTGCATCCTCTTAAAAAGATATAAAGTGATTTTAGTAACACGGAGTAGACAGTATGGAGTGTAAAGGTTCTAGTTTGGAGGCCTCTATAAATATAGTCACAACTTGATGGGTTAGAGGAGCCCTACCGTGGGCCTGAGCCGGAGTGGACTGGAAAAAGACAGTCATCTAAGCCTGGGTAAAACTCTCAGAGAAAGGGCTTCAAATCCTGAGATTCAAACAGGAAAATACAAACAGAACAGGCCTGAAGCTGTTCCTCTTTCAGGGTATGCTGCCTAGGAGTAAGATGAGGACAAAGCCCCTCACTTCAGTGCCTGAGGTCCCCTGGGAACCAGAGAGTCCTCCAGGGCCCAGATAAGTTAATTGACTTTAGAGAAGCCTTCTTGAATCCAGACAATGGAAGCCTGTGGCCAGCTTAAGCTGCTCTCTCCCTCATGGCCACCTGCCACCATTGCCTGAATAGTGAGTCCACTGCCTCTCCATCCACAGAAGGGGCTATCTCCATGCCACCTGCTAACAGTGAGGATCATCAGGATGAAAAACGTCCGACAGGCTGATAGGGGTGAGTATCTTCCTCTCACTTCCCTCCTTCTCCTTTGCCTGTAGGGCCTTATAGTAGAAATGGTCAGGGTGTGTGTGAATGTGTGTGAGTGTGTTCTATACTCAGGTTGTAATTTTGACTTTGGGTTTTATATCAATTTTCCAGGCCCCTCCCACTAGCTGAACCTTGGCACTACTAGCCCTGTGTTCTGCCTGCATCCAAGAGCACTGTTCACTACACTCCTCCTCCCACAGCCCCCTCCCTAGTGTCCATTTCCAGGAGTGCCAGCCTCTCCCACACTGGGTGCTCCTTGCTTCTGCATGAGTTTATAGGGACTGTTCAGGGTAAAGGAGAAGGAGAGGCCTTTAGGCATCATGGAGCTACCTGCCAGCCTACTGTCAGTACTCCTTCTTAGAATATAGATCCCATATTCAGTTCTAGGGTCCAGGTCAGAAACCCCATAGCACCCAGTTCTTCAGTTCAGCCCCATGATGTGGTTTGACTCACTGAGACTGTTTGTGCAGCCTCAGCTTTACCTTCATCCCAGCCCCTGCGGCATTCCTAGGCCATGGGAGCTCAGGGAAGTCTCTGGCTTCAGGAAGAAATGATGGCATCTGGGTGGGCAGGATGCTCTCCCCAAACTTGTCTTTGTAATGGCATTTCAAGTGATCAGGAGAACCAAAAGCCCCTCTCTATGCTGCCCTCATCTTCCCCCCGGCCAGAGAAGAAGTTTGGACCTCAAGGAGGAGAAAGCTTAGTGTCAAGTTCCCACTCAGGAATGGTCCAAGGGCCACCAGTGTTCTCCAAAGCTCCGTTATATTCTCACTGCCCTGGGATTCAACTCAGAGGGGTAGAGTATGCACAGAGCCATGACTATTCCATAACTATTTGGGGCATAGAAGATGGCATTCTAATCTTGTGACTACAGCATTTAGACCCAGAGGAGGATACTGAAAACTGGGAGTAGCTAAGGAAGGCTGTGCTGGGGCCCGAGGTCTGAGAGAGCTAGAATGTGAGTATCCAGAGGCCCAGGAGCCCAATCTTGGAGGGAGTGTCCTGAATGAGGGAGAGGAACACATTCCCAGACCACCTGCTGAGGCCAGGGTAGGGCCAGATGGCCAAATACCATTTGATCCTCCTGACAAGTTGAGGGTAGTGCTGTGAGGCCCATTTTTCACTTGAGAGTTAATGAAAGAGTGTTTGATCCTAGATCTGGAGAGCTGAGGAGTAGGGGGACAAGCCAGGAGAGGAGGCTGGGGCCAATGGTGGAAAGCAGGGAAACCAGGCAGAGCAGAGATCAGAATCTAAGTGATTAGGCGCCTGAGTTCTTCAGGAAGGGATTGCATGACTTCCGCAAGGCTCCTATGCAGACTGTGCTGAAGCATAGGTGGGGAGAGGCTGAGAAATTCTCTGGGAAGCTGTCCCTAGAATGAGTGTGACAGGAATGAGTATGACAGGGATGAGTGTAGAAGGTGGAGGAGGGAGGGCCTGGGAGCCCCAGAGAAAGCAAAGGGAGTAGGCAGGATTCAGACCAAGTCCCCTGGAGGGTGAGTATCCAGAACCTGTGTCAGCAAAAGCTGTTTCAGCCAGCATCCACCTTGGGCCTGGCTCTGCCAAGAGGCCTGCAGTGGGCCAGAGATTTCTTCTTGAGCTTCTCAGGGCCTTCCAGCCCACCAGTGAGTGATCTGAGGAGTCCGGAAGTGTCACATGGGCCCGGCTGCCTCTTTCACTCTTCTTGCCCATGGCACGGTGAGTCACTCAGACATGTCACCCAACTCCCCTGAGGGATAGCCACAGCTTTCACATGCCCACTGCTACACCCACCTGCCTCAACTCCTCTCGAGGTGTGTCTGTCCCAGCCCTGCAGGTCGTCCTGGCTGCATATCTCACGGCATGCCTATATCGGTGCTCAGACATTCCCTTGTCTTCCCCCTGCCACATTCATCACTAAAGGTAGGGGGTTGGGGAGCAGACAGCCAGAGAAATGGACTGCAGTCAGGTCTACCACCTCCTCTTCCCCTTTCCCACATGCCCCTCTGCACAGAGGCTGCCTTTTGGGTGTACTTGGTCCCCTTTGAGTACCCCTTGTTGTTTATGTTTTCTCATTTCCCCTGAGGAATAGAGTTGGGGAGCATGCATGGTGTCCGGGGTGCCAGACCCATCATATTGTGTCTAGACTCCACAGCTGTCACAGGCTAGGCTCTGTTGCAGCCTTGCCTGGTGAAGTTTGAGACTATCCTGATGCCTTCCAGGTCCTGGGTTACCCTCGCCACCCCAGAGTGTTCTCTCCTAGCTTGGATCATAAACACACTGCTCTCTGATTCAGCTTCTAATATGTGTCTGAGTTTCCAAGAGTTCAAGGAACCTGAAAGGGATGAGAGTCAGGGATGACCCCCCCTCAGGGAACGTGCCCTTCAGTCCTGGGTCAGGACTGGGAGGGAGTCCTCCAGAAACCTCCCAGCTGTCAACCATTTTCATTCCTCTTAGGAAAATAAATGCAAACCAGCACCCCAAGGGGTATGAGACAGGTATCTCCAGCGGTATTAGAGAGACCTTGTTCTCAACATCTGTAGAGATTAATGAGTCATCTTCGCTACCTACATTCTAGGAAAGGAGATATGTCATTCAGATGACCAAGCCCTCTGTCACTCCACGAAGAATAAGGATTAGAACGTATCTATGCCTAGGAAATCCCCTATGGTCCCTGAAATTCTCAGGATTGTGTCACAGTTGCTTAACCTTCTAGCACTACCCTTACAGTCAGCTGAGGACGCCATCTGGGCTCAGCCAGATTTCCTCCTTTGTTCCTCCCTCCCAGGATTACCTCTTCTTTGGGCTGCACTCTCTTTCTTTCCAATTTATGGGGGAGGAGGAGGAAATAGCTCTCTGCAAAATGACTCAAAAACATATCAACACTTTAAGTGTGGTTGTCTGATTAACCCTGTCCTTTCCGGGAGTATTTTTATCTTAACCAGAGGTTTAAGCTTTAGCCTAAAAATACTGAGATTTTATTTAACGGGTTTAATGAGAGAATTCTAGGAATGGACTGATGATAGGAAAAGGATTTTAGAGGGAAAGGGTACTTTACAGGG
Source organism: Pteropus vampyrus (assembly GCF_000151845.1). Taxonomy (NCBI): domain Eukaryota; kingdom Metazoa; phylum Chordata; class Mammalia; order Chiroptera; family Pteropodidae; genus Pteropus; species Pteropus vampyrus. Next base: position 7,661,058 of record NW_011888800.1, on the reverse strand, counting down.
CTTCTTATACCGTGTTAAACAGTTGAGTGTGGAGTTGGTGGAGGTTCCTAGTGTGCAGGAGGTGGACACAGGGACAATGTTACAGGCCCAAGAAGAGGGGCTGGTGGCCAGGAAACGCCATGGGAAGCATCCAGAAGGAATGAACTGGTCCCCAGGGAGTCTCGCTGTGGGCACCACAATTGGACATGCCAACTTACTTATCTATAGCTGCAAGGACTCAGCCCAGAATTTCTGGAGGTACTGATGTAGCCCAGTAGGAGGAAGTTGAACTTTTCCATTCATTCGTTTGTACAACAAATATCTAGTGAGTGCCGACACACGGTCTCCCAGGCCTGCCAGTGCTCAGGGTGCAAAGAAGACAGATGCACCGACATGTCGTTGCAGTACAGTGTAGCCAGTTCTCTAACCAGGGGAAGGGCAGAGGGTTGTGGGCAAAAAGGGGCACCTGGTCCAGACTTGGGGGCTCGAAGAAGGCTTGCAGAGGAGGTTGCTTCTGAAATCTGAAGGGGCAAGCCAAGGGAAGGGCGGGGTGAAAGTGGAAGAGAAGGGTGTTCTAGGTAGGAGTGGCAAGACAGCATGGCACCTTCAGAGACCTACAAGTATTAGCTTGGCCAGAGTCTTGAATGCGAGTGTGAGCACATGTTTGCATGTGTGTGTATGCATACACATGCGTGCGTATGCAAGTACGTGTGTGTGTTTGGGGGCTGGGGTATAGGGAGGGTGGAAAGATAAGGGCGAGACTGGGGAAGCTGGCAAAGCAGCCATGTTGAGTGGTTGGGACTTCTTCCTGCAGGTAAACGAGAGCCATTAGAGGATCTTAAACTGGGGAGTGACATGGTTACAACTATAAAGATCCCTCTGGCTTATCTTGAGAGAAAAGACTAGAGCAGGGCAAAACAGAAGACAGGATGCCCAGTGGGGAAGGGGCAGCAGATATGAAGGTAACCTGCACCAAGGTAGTGGCAGTGCAAATAAGGAGACATGGATGGGCTAGAGGGGTCAAAGAAGTTAAATCCACTCAATGTGAGTGAGGGTCAAGGATGATATTTGATATCTGGCCTGGACACTTGAGTTGATGAGGAGGAGCTGGTTGGGCATGGAAGGGATGGTGGGGATGATGAGGTCATTATTTTCTTTTGATTCTTTTGGGTTTTGGTCATTCTTTGTGTCTGGATCAAATGACGATTATGATATTTAAAGAACAGTTTATTCAATGGGAGGAGGCCTGTGAATTCCAATTCACTGAATGGTGAGCCCTCAAAAGTTAACCAGATGTTGGGGATAAAATCAGAAGCTAAGAATTCTTGTGATGCAATCAATGCTTATCAACTCTGATCAAGTCCTCAGCGTAGTGACAATGTAGGAATAAGTCAGTTCGGGGGTACACCTCTCATTATTAATAGCAGTTGTGAACTAGTTTGGATCAGTCTTACCAGTATAGAACTCCAATCTGCACACCAGCTTTACTGCCTAGAGGACTCTCTGATGCTGGCCTTTGACTTTTCTCATTTTCTATGTATCTGGTGTGTACCCTGGGAATTAACTCAGCAGATTGCCGGGAGGGTGACAAGGGCAGTCATGACACCTTTTCCTTCCACCTCCCTGGTAGAATGGAGGGAGGGAGCCAGGCTGGGGTGCTATTTTTCACCCTATGCATTCTGGTGCTCCAACCAGAGACCTAGGATGCCTTCTTCCATTTGGGAAGACTTGTTGGGATCACAGCCTTTGTCCCTTCTCCAGAGCACATCCAACATCAGCACACTTGGGTTGTTCATTTCAAATAAAAAATAAATAAATAAGTATGTGGTTTCAGATGTGTGAGATGGGTCACCCACCCCATGCTGGGAGACCAGTGTAGGTATGAAAGCCCAGCAAGTGCAGTTGAAACATTTAGTCATATGTAGATGGTAGTCCTGATGCCTATATCCTGCTGCATAACTTGTTCCTCCAAAGCCCTTTCCCTCTGCAGTCCTCTGGGATGACTCACAACAGACTGTGTCCCTTCTAATCCTTGCTTCTCATTCAAAGGAAGAACTGGGCCCTACTTTGGTTTTCTTGATGCCTTGGGCTAATGCAAGTAGTAAACTGGACCTTTGGGGCTGGTCCGCCAGATCTTTCCCTGGCAAAGGGAAAACTGTGTAGCCATACCTTGTTGCAAATCAGTAGGTATTTTCTTGGAGAACCAGGGTGCTTATGATAAGAGCAAGAGGCCATCTGTGTCATGAGAACAGTCAGTGAGACCTACGTCTCCCTCTGTGAAACCCCTAGCCTGCAGTCTATGACCTTCTCAAGGTTTGAGACAAAAGTCTCTGGAGAGTCAGACCCATGAGTCAAGAGGGGACCTGAAGCTGAGACAATGCCTTGCTCTGGAGGTGACTTGCCTGGAGTTACCTTCTGACTCTTCACTCTCTCCTCTCTGGACCTGGGTTGGCACCTCACCCTTCCCTTGTCTTCATTGGACAGTGAGCCAGACAGACTGCTATGTGAGCCTCTGGCTGCCTACCGCCTCTCATGAGAAGCTGAGGACTAGGACCATCTCCAACTGCCCAAACCCAGAATGGAATGAAAGCTTCAACTTCCAGATCCAGAAGCAAGTGAAGGTGAGATGTGGAAGATTGTACCTATCTGCTCTGCCTGCATTTCTAGGTCCCTCCTTGCCTGCTTGTCCTTCTCTTTGCTTACGTGTCCTTCTTATGCCCATTTGTCTTTCTTTTTACCTACTTCTTGTGATCCTATCCACCCATCTTCCCACTCATCCACTCCTTCCTTCAGTCTGTCTCATCTTTGTCCCTCTCCAAGTCCATTAATCCCTCTACCTTCTTTCCCGTCTCTCTTGTCCCTCTACCTAATTGTTTCTAGAACAGGGTGCCTCTTCTCCCCAAATAGAGTGTGTTTCCAGTACCTTCCAGTACATACTCCAAGCCTGAGAATACACAGAAGAGTCATTCTATTCACGAGGTTCAAGGCCAGTCTAATTCCATTTAGAGGGCTTTCTCTATCTTAAATTCTTTTTAGATTGCTTTATTTCTTATTCTTTGGGTGTGTGTTCTTTTGTTTGTTAATTTGTTATTTTGTGGTGTTGGTCTTATTAAGATATATGGAGACTCCAAGTTGAGTTCACATCTCCTGTGGGAGAATTCTCCCTTGAGCATCTTGAGTTGTGACAGCCTCAGTAGAGTACTTCTTAAGACAAACTTGACCTCATTATGTAGGCATCAACCACTCTTGGGACACTTGTGGCCTGGCAGTTCTATCCAGCTTACTGCTTTCATATTTAAAGGATGTTTATCCATTTCTGGTTCACAATGAGTCCTTTTTATAGTTATTGTTTTTAAAAGATCTTTTCTGTCATACATAAAATTCTGGCAAGAACAGGGATTTCCGTGTGGGCTCAGTCTGCCATCTCGAAATCAGAATTTGGGCTTCCTTTGTCAAAAGATCTAAGGGGCTTCTGGGCTGGTTCTAGGACATATCTGGAATTCTAGTAATTTCAAGGGCAATAGCTCTTATTCAGAACCACCTCAGTCCACAAAATAGGTACCAAAGGGGAAAACCCAGCCCCCACCCACATCTTCCAGGATCCTTAGAACAAGAGGCCTCAGAGGTTAATCCATGTCACCTGAGACCTCTGGCCTCAAAGTTCAGTCAGTTGACAGGGTAGCTGTTCAGCTCTTGACATGCACCATAGGACCATCTATGAGAACTCATTAGGGGCTGATGAACCAAAGGATAAAGTTTTAACACCTTATGCCATCCCCATAAAGTATCGGAATGCTATAGTCTTTGCCACATCACTCTCTGGGAGTGCTAAGATGTTAGCTTCCCCGATCTGGGTTTTCTAACATCACAGGGGCTATCTTCAGCTCCTGAGGCCTGGGTACTGAACACATTCCATATCCTGGCTAGAGTCTTGCTTGCTCTGCCTTTTTACCCTTCCCCAAGGTAAAATGAAATCCCTCACACTTCACAGGCCCCTGCCAACCTTGCAAAATTCTCCAGTAGGAGAGTCAGAGCAGAGGGGCTGGAAGGCTTCAGAGAGTTGGAAAGAACAAAGTAGACGCTTTCCTTTCTTAATTCATTGCCCTACAAATGTCTCTCACACCTGAGCAGGGATCTCTGTGTTGGTCCCTGTCCCTCAGACCTACCACCTTGCTAGGACTGGGGTCAGACCCCTTGTCCTGGGAATGGGTCAATGGGTCAATGAAACCATGGTAACCAGACTTGCACCCTGCCTTCTCCCCTAGAACGTGCTAGAGCTTAGCGTCTGCGATGAAGACACAATGACACCAGATGACCATCTTTTGACAGTTCTCTATGACCTAGCCAAGCTCTGCTGCCGGAGGAAAACCCATGTGAAGTTCCCACTTAACCCAGAGGTAGGCAGCTGCCCAGCCCCTCAGCCTTCTGCCTCATGAGGAGCAGCTGGTCATTCCCATGATGCCTTCCCACGAGCTCCTCTCTGTGTAATAAGCAAGTCAGGGAAAGATAGTACTGCTGGTTCAAATCCCAGCACTATCACTTACTAGCAGTGTAACTTTGTGGAAATTTAATTCCTCTGAGTTCTGTTTTTTCATCTATACAATGACATGACAATAATAGTGCCTACCACACACCAGATCTAAATGTGAGATCTAAATCGGAAAATGTAATTAAGGCACCTAGCACTATTCATGGTACAAAACCAAGATGCAGTAAGTTTGGTCCCCTTTCCTCCTTTACTTCCCTTAGCATCCTGCTGCTATGATGGCCCCAGAGGACAGATGACAGATGAGAGTAAAGGAGGGCAAATCTGCAAATCAGAGAAAGTCAAAGCTGGAAAGGACCAGGATGTTATAGATTTGATCATTCAACAAATAGTCGAAAGTCTACTATGGGCCAGGCACTGAGGACACATCAGGGGACAGCATCCCTGCCCTCACCTGGCTTGTATTTCAGCGAGGAAATTAAGGTCCAGTGAGTCCTGACTTGCCTAAAGTTATACAGCAAGAGGTGGGAAAGAATAGGTGAGGGAAGGGGCCCCTACCCTTCTGAGTTGAACTTTCTAGGGGCAATATCTCAGCTCTCCCTTGCCCCTGGCACTGAGCCCCTTGGGAAGGCAGGAGAGCAATGGCAAGTAGAGTCATGGGTGTAGAAGATGAAAAGAAAATGTTCTAGGGCTGGGGGTCAACTCACTTGAGTGGTCAGTAATTTTCCTGATGTCCAAGACTTGGGGACAGATGGAGGCGGAGGGAACGATAAGAGCCAGGAGCAGCTGCCCCAACTCTATGTCAGCAGGACAGCTTTGTGGGAAGGATGGGGCAGGTCTACAGAGGCTCCTGGGACACTTACAGCTCACAGCTGCCCTCCCTTCCTCCCCCTGCAGGGCATGGAGGAGCTGGAAGTAGAGTTCCTGCTGGAGGAGAGGTGAGTAGACCCCAGCTCCCAGGGGCTCCTCCAGGATCCTGAACCCCAAGTAGCATTTCAGAGCCTGGTCTGCCTTTTTATTGTCTTCTTCTTCTCTTCTTCTTCTTCTTCTTCTTCTCCTTCTTCCTTCTTCCTTCTTCCTTTCTCTCTCTCTCTCTCTCTCTCAACTCACCTCAGACTCCTCACTGTGCATCAGAATCACTGGGAACTTCTAAATACTGAAGGTGCCTGGGCCCCACCCATAGTCATCCTGTCCTACCAACATCAGCATTGCTTTAAAGATCTACTACTCTAGCCAAAATCAGAGTATTAGAATACTCAATTCCCTCTGCATCTCTGAGAGTGGCCTCTGGGAAGAATTCCTGCCACCTTAGTGACAGAGGCTTGTTGAAGCCAGGCTGAGAAAAAGGTCAGGACCAATGAGTCTCCTCCTTGACCTGAAACTATTGAAACAAACTCCCCCAAACCCTGTCCTAGAGCAGAGGTTGTCCTCTCTCTGTCTGAAGCCTGCTCTGGAACCAAGTCGCGGAGGCTCCAACCCAGCATGTGGGGTTATTTCCTGTCATGTTCAATTAGAAAAATGACCCAGGGTCCTGAAGGTCTGACTATGTTGGAGACTCGAGTAGAATTGGGTCACAGAGCTGTAGGATGGGAAGGACAAGGGGGCAAAGAGAGAAGGAAGGAAGGGAAGAGGTAGTGAGGGGGGCAGCAGAGTCCCTGCCCTAAAGGACAAGCCTGCCCCAGGATGGCAGTATACCTTGTGTTGGGGCAGCTGACTGCCCCCGTCTTCGTAACCCTGGCAGAGCTAAGCCCCTTGAACTTGTGATCAGCCAGGGTCGCGGAGGATGAGAGGAATGAGCTACAAGAGGGCTTGACACATTCCACTCAGAGAATCCTCTGCCTAGGCTCTCTTGGAACTACAGCAGGACCTCAGAATAATGTCGTTTTGTTCAACGTCATTTCATCATACGTTGACGAGATGCCATTGAAATATAACTCTTGTTCGTATCAATTTGCCTGTGCCAAAGTTTGTTTCATTACACATAGTTTCGCCGCAGTTTCAAGATCCCATCAATGACATTAAGCGAGGAACTGCTGTATTGGGGGTGCCTCATTTCCCATCGACAGCTGATTGACAATTTGAAATCACCTTTGTTCCACGCTGAAGGAAATCTGGGCTCTCTCCTCTAGGTCTTGATTCGACAAGAATTTTTTGCGGGGGAGGGCAGGGGGATCCTTGGCCGAATTAGAAAGTGGCTTGCAAAATGAAATATGTCAAAATTGGTAATAAGAGTTGATCTGGAGACACAGTCATCTTGGGCTGATGTGGACTGCTAAGTGCAAACTTGGTGGCTTATATGCTGGGCTTTATAACACAAAGACACTTCCTGTACACAAGGCGCTCCCGGCCTGGGTCAGAACTGTTCATTAAATATATAAATTAAATAAAGCACAGGACAGTGAATGGGTCACTTTTGCTACCAGCACTATTCCTATCTGCTCTAGGTGGTGGTCCGGGTTTTTCTCGCAACCCCATAACTCTATGCATTTTCATTTAGTTGGACATAAAGGACAGTTATCCTTTAAGGGTAAAAAAGGGAACTCTTTTTCTACTCCTTCTGACATGTGAAACTACTTTTTTCCCTGGACATTCTATTTAAAATGTATGCCAGTTTTCTCTTTGACAGTCTACAAATATGAGGTTTCTTAAGCCAATATTTTTCATGAGGACCAAAAAAGGCTCTGCTATCTTACTATTAGCCCTATTTAGGCTTTCTATCTCCTGTGTGAAAAATCAGTCAAGAATGATATAACTGACCAGGAGCTCTCATTTTGTTTTTCAGTCCCTCTCCACCTGAGACCCTCATCACCAACGGCGTGCTGGTGGTAATTGTCCTTCCATGTTCCTGTAGCTCCACATGTGGCAGCTGCCGTCAGGGGAACAGACTGCGGGAGAGCACACCAGGCCCTGTCCTGGAGGCAACTAGGAATCAAACCAACTGAAGCTAGCCAAAGGGGATGTAGGCAGGGCTGCAGCAGCAGCTAGGCTCCTGCTCTTGGGGAGGAGGTAGCTGAGACATCAGTTATTCTGGCCCAGCATCCCATAACCCACGATGACCCCTCCTCTTGGGAACCTCTCCAATAAAACCACCCACTGGGAGGCAGCCTTCTCCCAGAATCAATCTGGGTCTTATTTTCTCCCAACCCCAATCTCTCCAGAAGCACAAGTTCAATAATTCAGGTGTTGATATAGCCATTTCAGTTAGATGCATCTAAAACTCCAGGATTCAAGATCTTTCCCCCAAAAATCTGTCTTTGACAGTTTGTGGTGAAGGAATTTGACCTGTCTCTGCTTCTTTAGAAGCCTTTTCCATGGAAGTTGTTTGCTTTCAAAGCCCAGAGAGGTAGGTTCCCTCAGGTTCCACCCCCAACCTGCAGCTGAGATCATGACCCCTAGTAAGTGGTGACTGTACATCCTAGATTTTTCAGGAGAGCTTCATTTTCAAATATCTGATCTCCAAATGAAATGACAGGTCTTGATTGGGTTCTGAAAATGTGATTGGCACACTCAGGCATCCCCAGGCAGAACAGTGCTGAATTTAGCGTCTAGTTCTTCATCTCCTCTCTTAGGCCTGGCAGAGAGTGGAATGGCTTGTACTCAGAATGACCTTCCTTTCTTTGTTGCAGGCTCGACAAGTCTCCTCCCTAGAGGTTCATGCAGAATCCAGAAGGCAGAGGAAGAGGGGGAAAAGTGAGTCCCTTGACCACTTCTGCCTGCTGCTGGGGGGAGGAGGGCAGTACTGCTTTCAAACTGCCAGCAACAGAGTTGGCTGCTCTAGGGCTGCCCTGGGCTCAGTCAGGTAACCAAGAGTTTGGCTGAGATGCCTCAGGATCACCTCACCCTCAGGGATCATGAAACCCTGTCTCCCACTCCACAGCCCCTCCATAAGGGGTGTGCTCTTCCAGGCACCCACATGACCGTTGGAGCTTCCCAGGCCTGACGAGCACCCTGGGTCAGCAGTCAATGGCGCAGTGTTGCCCATACTGGTCCATGCTGCACCCCTGCCACATCAGGGGTTCCCTAGATCTGGTGCAGTGGTCAGTACTGGGGTAGACAGGCACTGACAGTCTCCAGGTCCCCTCTAGCTACACCCCTTCCTCTAGCCAGATTATAATTCATAGAGTCCTAAGAGATCTACAAACGTGAGACTCTCCTGCTCATCGCTCCACCCCACCCCACCCACTAAGGACTTCCAGCCCTGTCCCAGGGGAGGGGAGCAGCACGACCCCACAGACATGAGGGAAGGAAGAAGGAAGAGGCCACTACCCCCAAACTGGCAGTATGGTGAGGGCTGCTTTCAGTGCAGTAGGAGATGACTTTGGAGTACTTCCCGGAGAAGCAGAACCTAGGAGGACTAGTCCAGAGGACTCGACATCTCAGGGGCCTTTCTGGGGACCTCATTTGTCAGTATCACACACAAGCCTTGTTAAAATGCAGATTCCTTGGCCAGCCCTTCCCTACAAAATGAGATCTGGGACAGTGCCCCAGGTGATTCTAAACCCCTGTCTTGGGCACCACCAGCTACGCTTTTTGCTGGGCCAGGATGGGCTGGGGAGAGTGAGAGTCTTTCTGGCAGTCTCAGCCTTCTTGTCTCCTCTTCCAGAGAGGGACTTCCTGGTGACAGTGACAGAGTCCTTCGAGCACACGCAACGCATCTCGCAACACCTGGAGCCCGGCTGCCCAAAACCTGCCTGCTTTCACTACCCCAAGTATTTCCAGTCCCAGATGCATGTGGACCTGCCCAGGAGCCAATGGAGCTGTGGGGTACAAGGAGGCATCAGGGGGTGATGTAGGGAACTGAGGCAGGTGGGCTGCCAGAGGAGCCCCTCACCCCCACTCACAGAACCACTTATCCTTCCAGCTTTGCTGCTGTGGTGTGCACAAGAAGATCAGCCCTGTCTGCCAGCCCCTCCATTGCCTCTCGGACAGCCAGATGGTGACCCTGCCTGCGGTGAGGGCCTAGGTCTGGGACAGGGCCCCCAAGCAGCTTAGCCTGGAGCTCCTGTGGCAGGGAGATGGGGAGAGCCTGGGGGGGCCTTTGGGGGAATGTGACTCCTGGGGTCTCTCAGGCAGGATAGAGGAGTCTTGTGGGTAGGGGATGCTGAGCTGCAGTGTGGAGCCAGAGGGTGTGGAGGCCAAGGTAAGGATGTTGGGGAGGGTCGAGTCCAGAAGAGGGAGTGGTGTTGGAGCACTTGTGTGTGAGCATGTGTGTATGCATGCCTGTGTATGTGAGAGCATATGTGTGTGTAGACACACATGTATGCTGGGTCAAGTCAGGAGGTAGACAGTGTGGTGAGTCCGTACTTCTTTGGTTGGGATCACTTGGCTCTGAATTGTCATCTCTAACAAGCTTTTCATCTTTTGCATCCCAGGGAGAGAACTGTGAATTACACATGAAGTCTACACCCTGGTAAGTACCCTTTCTGTCTGTCCCTCTGATTTGTTCATCCTATGTAGTCTGAAGTAGTATCTCAGAGTGGTTTTGATTTGCATTTCCCTAATGGTTAATGATGTTGAGCATCTTTTCATGGGCCTATTGGCCATTTGTATATCTTCTTTGGAGAAATGTCTATTTAAATCCTTTGCCCATTTTTAAAGTGGGTTGTTTCTATTTTAAGTTGTGAGAGTTTTTTGTATATTCTGAATAAAACACCCTTGTCAAATATATGATTGGCAAATATTTCTTTCATTCTAGGGGTTGTCACAGTCTTGATGGTGCCCTTTGAAGCACAGACATCTTAAGTTTCAGTGAATTCTAATTTATTTTTTTCTCATGTCACTTATGCTTTTGGTGTCATATTTAAGAAACCATTGCCTAATCCAAAGTCATGAACATTTATTCCCATGTTTTCTTCTAAAAGTTTTATGGATTTAGCTCTCACATTTAGGTCTATGATTCATTTTGAGTTAATTTTTATATTCAGTATAAAATAGGGGTCCAACTTCATTATTTTGCAAATGGATATCCAGTTGTCCCAGCATTATTTGTTGAAAAGATTATTCTTTCTTCATTGAAGTGTCTTGGTGCCCTTGTCAAAAATCAAGTGACCATAATTCCCATATACAATTTGATTTGCTCTCTACCCTTGGACAAGTTATTTAACCTCCTCTCTAAGTCTCAGGCTTTTCTCACCTGTAAACTGGAGCAAGACCACAAATATTGACCATCATTCGTTGCTTTGAGGATCCAGTGAGATAGATAACACATGTGAAGAACTCACTGATCTCTTTGGCAAGTGGAATGCTCAGCAGTTATCAACTATTGTTATTATTGTTGTTCTATTATCCGTTCCTTGTTGAGGTCAAGGAGTTATTCTCTCACCACTGTGTCTACAAGCCTGTGCTAGACATGGAGGAAATGTTATGGAATTGTTCCTAGGCCCTGCAATCAAGGAGATGTGACCCTGTTAGTGATTCACTAAGACTCAGGTCAGATATTGTCAAGGTCCATTTGCCTAGAGTCACTGAGGAGCTGGGCATTGGAGGATGCAAGGGATGTGGGTGGGCAGAGGGAGGAAGCTTCTAGTGAAGGCGAGGACCTGTGCAGATGAAGTGCTCCTGAGCTTTGAGAACCGATGGGCCCTTTTAGGAAGTACCAGGAGGTGAGGTTGGACAGATCATGTAGGATCTTGGATGCCAGGCCAGCAGCCTGGACTTGTTCAAGGTGTGGATGCGATTAAAGAAGGTTACACTGCAGCAGCTCCTGCCCTACCTGCTTTGCAGACCTGAGGGGTGACATGATGAGATCAGGGATATGAAGGGCTTTTGTCAACTGTACAAACGCATGGAATGATTATTCTTTCGAGAGCAGGAAGAGCCTAAGGAAGAATGTGAGCTCCACAAGAATGGGGTTGTGTTTTTCCAGAGATAAAGAGCCCTTACTGTAGAGTTTTGTCCAGAGAAATTGGCCAAAAGGATCTCAAGGCCCCTTGTCACCCAGGTCTAGCCTCAGTCTATAGAAGATGCCTGGAGGAAGCCTTTCTGGATTTTCTGGATCTTGCTGAGGAGACAGAGGGCTCAGTGAATCCCTAATTTTGTTGAATATCGGCTTACAATGTACCAGCTAAGGCCTTGGGGCCTTACTTCTATCTCATTAAGTTCTTGAGGCAGTGCTGAGAGTTAAGCACAATAAGCCCCGTTTTACAGATGAGAAAGTAGAGACCCTACAGCCACATCTTATCCATGGAGGTGAAATCTATAGGCCCGCTCAGCCAAGGTTCTCTGTGCCCATAGCCCCAAGACACTGGATGTGCGACTGGGCTACAGCCTGTGCCCGGAGGAACTGGAGTTTCTGCAGAAGCGAAAGGTGGTGGTGGCTGAAGCACTGAAGCAAGTGTTGCAGCTGGAGGAGGACCTGCAGATGGATGAGGTGGGTAAGCAGCAGTAACCTGGGCTCAGTGCCTGCTCTAAACGAAGCTTGTCTTTCTGACACTGCATCCTGCCAGCTGCCCCCCAGCCCTTCCCTGCCCAGGGCAGCCTCAGTGCTGCCTTTCATGGTTGCTCTTAGTACTAAGGTTCCAGGTAAGGGCTGTGTTGGATGTGATTCAGTTATGTGTTCACAGGAGCAGAGAGAGCAGAGTAGAGAGAGAATGGAAGAAGCACTAACAGATCCTGAGGTGATGGAATGGCCTCCTCTACCCACCCAGGAAATATGTGAGGTTCCACCACCTCCCACACCCCACACGTCCACCCAAAAGGCCTTAGGACCCTCATTCTTCAATTCTCCCTTCCCTCAAGTATGCACACATACACATATTCCCCCAGAAAGAATAGCAGGTAGAGGCTGGAAAGAAGCAGCTTCCACTTGCAAGGTCAACTTCTTCCCACAGAGTAGATAGTGGTCCCTTTGTTGGAGCCCTCTGTCACCTCCCTGGTATGGACTGAGGCCCACACTCCCCTAGGCAGCAGGTCAGCCCTCCCAGTACCACCTTCTGAGGCCAACTATAGGTGTGGACAAAGACCTCATGGAGGGCTGTACTGGGCTTTGGCCTACAGAAGGATCTTACAGTCCCCACTCAGATGAAAACAGTGAGTCTTGATGAAGAGCCCTCTCCTCTCATCTTTAGTGAAACACACCAAGGGCATCTTAAACCTATGTCAACCCAGAGGTGACAACCCTGCTCCTTTCTGCATCAAAATTCACTTCTTCCTGCTCTTACACATATATATGGTACATATTGGGCACATACGAAGCACCAGGCCTGGTGCCTTCACATCAAATCCCTCTACAGAAGATATCAATTTGCAGCCATTAAAGAATCACACACTCGCTAGGTTTTTGAGCAAGCCAACCAGCTCCCTAGACCCCTGTCTCATCATGTCTTAACTGAGGGCTAGATTCGCAGTGCTAACTCTTTCAGCCATGACTTTCTAATTTACAAAGCCTCTGTAAGGCTTCAGAGCCCTTTATTGATGCCAACTATTGAGGCTGGAGCTAAGGTCTAATTCTAGACCTACCAGGTGGACCTCTATTCTGTGAAAGGTGATTTTTAGGACACTCAGTGCCTCACTCTCTGCTGCGTGGCCAGCTATCCCTTCTCCACTGTTCCCTCATAGCTCCTGTCTGGCACTCCAAGTCTTCTCCTACTCAGCACTGCCCCAACAGTCTGTCTCTCTGTGCCCCCAGGTACCACTCATAGCCATCATGTCTACTGGGGGTGGAACAAGATCCATGACTGCCATGTATGGGCACCTGCTGGGGCTGCAGAAGCTTAACCTCCTGAATTGTGCCAGCTACATCACTGGCCTGTCAGGGGCCACCTGGTAAGAAGCTGGGGGACATTGTCTGCTGGAGCCCAGAGCAAGCAGCAAATGGTCTGGCCTCAGATCTCTAGTGAAGCTCTCCCCCATCGCAAGTTAGATTAGCTTATGAAGCCTGGGTAGCTCTACCAATTACAGCTCTGTGACCTTGGGCATACAACTCAGCTTCTCTGAGTTCCAATAACCACACGAGGTCAGTGCTATTATTATCCTCACTTTACAGATACAGAACCTAGAGTCTCAGGTTCTGTATCTGTAAAGTGAGGATAATAATAGCACTGACCTCGTGTGGTTATTGGAGAGGCTCTCCCTGTACTGGGTACACAAGGGACACTATATATGTTATACACGTTGGTCATTACTGAAGTTACTATTTCCCTGGGGCTGTGCAGGGACCCAGGAGCAGGATGGCTAGGTATGAACAAACTCCTGGTGCCACTGACCCCATCCCACTGGGGAGACATAGCTGCCCTCTCCCAGAATCTGCCAACTCTGAGTTCGAATGTTGGCTCCATCACTCCATGGCCTAGCACTTACTTTGAGCCAAGTACTAATCTAACCACTTTATATTACATTAAGTCACGTAATCCTCACAATAACCCTGTGAGGAAGGTATGACTATTATAACTCTCCCGTTTTTACAAATAGGGAAACTGAGGCAAAGAATGGTTAAGTAACTTGCCCCAAATCACATAGCTAGTGAGTAGCTGAGTCTGGTTTTGAACCCAGGAAGATCTGAGTCCAGAATCCTCAATCTTGAGCAGCATGCTATACCTGGTACACAGCAGGCAATCAAGAAATCATAGCAATTGAGACTATGAGTAATAATGTCCCCCCCTTTCCTCCAGGCTTCTCCCCTGGCAGGTTGGGGTTTCCTAGTAGCTGCCCACCTTCCTTCTTGCCACGGTCCAGGGTTGATGGAACCTGGGCTGGCTCAGCTCTATCAGCCACACCTGTCTCTCTCTCTCCAGGACCATGGCTACTTTGTACCGTGACCCTGACTGGTCCTCCAAAAACCTGGAGTCTGCCATCTTCGAGGCCCGGAGGCACGTGGTAAAGGACAAGATGCCCGCCCTATCCCCAGACCAGCTCTCCAGATACCAGGAGGAGCTCCGGCAGCGCAGCAAGGAAGGCTACAAGGTCAACTTTACAGACTTCTGGGGCCTGCTGGTTGAGGCCTGTCTGGGGGATGAGGTAGGTGCCCAGCTTCTCCTGGTCTGTGCCCTGCCCTGGCTGATGTCCAGTTCTTTTCTTCATCAGGGTATCTGGGCTTAGATCCCAGCAGGAAAGAGTTAGGTGAGAACTGCAGATGCATCTTTAAGTTGTAAAAGAAGTGAGATGCCCAAATGAGAAGGATGTTGGAGGTGGCTTAGGTGCAGTCCCTCAGAGAGGCAACATGTCCTCTGAGAGCCATACCAAGACACCTTTGAGAGAAAATGGGGAAGGAGCAAGAAAAAGGTGGAGAGTCACCAGACTGTGATGCAAGTCTGACCCCTTGTGGAGGAGAAAGGAAAGAAAGGCTGGGTGGAAGCATCCTAGACGGCTTATGTGGTCTAAATCCGAGGTCCCCAACCTTTTTGGCACCAGGGACCGGTGCTCCTATGACAATCTAATGCCTGATGATCTGAGGTGGAGCTGAGGCGGTGATGCTAGTGCTGGAGAGTGGCTGCAAATACAGAAGAAGCCTTGCTGGCTCAGCCGCTGCTCACGTCCTGCTGTGCGGCCTGATTCCTAACAGGCCATGAACCCGGTACCAGTCCATGGCCCAGGTGTTGGGGACCTCTGATCTAGAAGGTTCAGCAAGGCCTTTGAGAGTCCTCCAGCCAAAGTGGCCATCAGAGGAGTCTGACGCCACCAAGAATTGTCCTGCCTACTGTCCTACTTAGTCATGGGCTGGGACCACCCATGGGAAGCGTGGCCCCAACACAAACTCAGCATGGATTTCAGAGCACAGCAGCTGGGGCCCTTAGTCAATGACACCCTGTGGTCTGCAGGGCTCATTCTCATGGTCACCACACAGAGGATGGGCCCAGTAAGGTTCCTCCCTGCTCTGAGACCTAGTGATCTGAGCAATATGTGCCCAAGAAGAAAACCGGCCTTTGTTGAGAGCTGTGTGGGACGTGGTGGAGGAGTGGGATTCCCATGGGAGGCTGTGATCCTGGGCATTAGGGTGAGCTCAGCTAACACCCGGACCCGTGGGGCCGTGCAGTCCCCAGGGAGGACCAACTTCGGCTGTTGCCTCGTCCTAAAGCAATGCTTCCTACCTAACTTCTATCCAGGCCCATGGCTGTCTGCCACACTCCCAAAGGTGTCTGAGGATTTCTGATTTCAAATCAGAATTTTCCAGAAGGAAAAGGGATAGCAATTAGTTTCTAATCGGTCCCCTCTTCCGGAAAACCCAAACAATTTGAACAACCAAGGATGGCGTAAACCACATCTTCGACATTCTTTCATTTCCTCATTCAATCTTTCAATAAATTAAGTACCTCCTGCATGTCAAGGGGATTCAGACATGAGGTGCTCACAGCTTTTGATAGATCCCACTCCACCCTTCCCCCCATTGATAACCCACCATCCAACCCGTCCTCATGGTGAAGCAGGGCAGGTGGAGACTGAGGATGTTGGCTTTTGGAGTCAGGCAGTCAGGCAGGATGGGGTTTAAATTCTGGTCCTGTTCTGTGCTATTCCTTAAATGAGAATTATATCAATAAGTGGTAGTTAATATTTCTAACAAGAGTTAGTGCCCCATGTGATGAGGAAGAAAGCACCAAGGCTTTCAACATCAGAAGTCTGAGTTGTTGCCCCTAGGGTTTGATGTGGGGAGGAACCAGGGTCCCCAAGAAGTCTAGGACTGATATTAAGAGGCCTCTGCTCTTCCACTCTGGCCAAATGTAGGAGCTCCTTTCCTTCCGGCCCCTTTGACAATGAGTGTGAACTGGGACTGACTCTACCATGAGTCTGCAGCTTCCTCTGCTTCCAAGACCATCAGCTCCACGGTGCCCAGATCTCTGAGCCTAGTTATGACAGGCACCCTGTTTGCCTTTCAAGGGAGGCCCAAGAGTCTTTCTGCCCACACAAGTTTTGTGGCCCTCACAAGCTCAAGTAACCATGCATGGTCACCCAGCAGGCAGCTGTTTGGCCTGGGATCAGAGCCTGGGCCTCTGAGACCTCAATTGACCATATCTACAGTAGCTGATTCACTTTGAGGGTGGGGGGTGGCATGTAACTCTAGCTGATCTGTAAGATTCTCTGATTACACAGCACAGTGCTCTGGGAACTTAGAGAGACCCTGGCTGCCACGTGGTACCCAGGTTTCTAACTCTTTCATACAGGGAGAGAGAGAGAGAGAGAGAGAGAGAGAAGCTTTTTTTTTCACATCCCAAACATATTTTATGCAACATGCAAAGCAGATATGAGAAATGGAGCTGCTCTGGTTTGATGGCCTCTCCCACTTCTACCTTGCCATTCTGTGGTCCATGAGACACAATGAGAAGAATCCTGGGACTCTGAGGGACAGCCCTTAACTGCAGATTCAGTCCTATCCCATCCATGTATCTGGGGTGGTGCATGGTCCAAGGACAAGTGTACCTTCTACATTTTAAGAGCAGGTTTGACTGGTATCAGCCCAAGCCTACACAGTAGCCTGGTAGGCTCAGGAGCTATGAAATGGGCTGCCGGAGGTCCAGACTGTGACCTTATTCTGCGCTGCCCAGGGGGCTGCTTATCTGCTTTTTCTCAACCATTTTGTTTCCCCACAGAGAAATGAATGCAAACTGTCAGAGCAGCGTGCTGCTTTGAGCCAAGGCCAGAACCCCCTTCCCATCTACCTCACCATCAATGTCAAGGATGATGTAAGCAACCAGGATTTCAGAGGTAACACTGGGGGCTGGGAATTTATCAGAAGGTCACTTTCCAACAGGCAAAAACACCCAGCACGCCAGTATACACACACACACCCCCACCACACCTTTGCTAATCTCTGCATCAAAAGGCAGTCCTGACAGCTGAAGAAACCTACTTTGCTACCCACTTCTTCCCTGCTGCCTGGTTGGTGTAGAAGGGAGGAGGGGAAGAAGATGGGAGATGAGGGAAGGGGACAGGGTCCCCTAGCTTCTCTGGGTGGTGGTTTGGTGAGACAGGGAAATAAAAGTCACGGAGAGAAAGGGTCCTAGATATTTCTTAAGCTGCCCAGACGGAGAGATTCTAGAGACCAGCCCTGCTTCGGGGTCAGCATTGGTCCCATTTATCGGGTTATGAGGACCAAATGAGCCCAGCAGGTTACAAACCTGCATCTTGCCGAACCAGCAAATGCTGGCCGCCTGGCACCCCCATGTGTCCTGTGGGGTAACTGTGATGATCTCCCTGTCCTCGTCTCCCCAAAACCCTCGAGCCAATTCAGGAGGTGAGGAGGGAGGGCAGGGCTGTCCCAGCCTGAGACTGACACCCTGTCCTGCTACTTTCTGTGCAGAGTGGTGTGAGTTTTCCCCCTACGAGGTAGGCATGCAGAAGTATGGGGCCTTCGTCCCCACCGAGCTCTTCGGCTCCGAGTTCTTCATGGGGCGGCTGATGAGGAGGATCCCAGAGTCTCGGATGTGCTACATGCTTGGTAGGCAACTTCTGGCTGGGGGAGGCCCCTGGGCACTCTGCCCCATGCTGGGCAAGGCCTTGCCTTTATATTAGAGAAGGACAGGGAAGCATGCTCTATTCCTCCCAGGAATTGTCTCAGGTGAGACTGGGAATGGCAGGCTGAGATGGAAGCTTCTGGAACTCCCACCCCCTCTGGCTCCAGGCACCACCATGCCTACTTCCAGGGGCCAACCTAGTCCCTGGAATACAAGGGGCCAGAAGGGGACCACAGAGCGAAGGCAGAGTCGCTGGGAAAGCCTGGCCCAGCTTCCTACCCTATGCCCCTCCAGAGCAGGGGGCCCTGAGTGCAGGGGTCTCTCTGTGGTATCCACTGGTTCAGTTCTCCCCTTCAAAGTCCGAAATGCATCTGCCAAAGGGCAACCTCAAAAACCAGACCGAACCAGTTATGCTTTATTTAAACTAGTTGCCTGCACCCCCCTCTCTTTCATTTATCCCAATCCAACCCATTCCAGAAGGTCCGACCCAAAACCTATATCTTCCATGAAACCAGTGAGAAGCCCCCAGCCCATGGTGGCCAAGCCTTCCTCTAAATACCTGTGCTATTAGGCATGTGGTTCAGAGCTCCACAGTCAAGACACTTGGGCCTGAACTCTGACTTATTTATTAGCTGTGTGGAGTTAGACAAATTACCAAATCTCTCTGAGCCACAGTTTTCCTATCTGTAAATTAGGCTTAAGAGCAAAACCTACCTTATAGAGGATCCAAATGTGTCAAAGTATGTGAAAGATTTCATATGAATATTATTAATGCATTGCATTTTAAAATCATGATAATAAGAGATAGCATTATGTTTATCAAGTGCTTGCCATGTGCTGGGCACTGTTCTAAACTAGTGTATTAGTTTAGAAAAGTCGGTATTTGGAGCTGAACTTGAAGCCTTCACCTGTCAGCATTAAGTCACTGCTGGGGCTGTGCCTCATATGCCTTCACACCCTCTCACAGCCTTAAGAGGAAGATGGAGAAGAGCGAGGGCTGGGGATCATCAGTCATCGGGGTCGAGCTGCACCATGGGCAGAGGGAAATCAAAGCCTGTCCCACTCCCCAGAAGCCTGACCCGGAGAGAGAATCAAGGCCAAGGCAGAACCAGTCAGTGTGTGGGTGGATCTGGGGCTTCTTAGACAGAACTGCTCATGGCTGGCCCTGCTCCGTAGGATTGTGGAGCAGCATCTTTTCCGTGAACCTGCTCGATGTTTGGAATTTTTGCAACACCTCAGAGGAGTTTTTCCACAGGTGGACGAGGGAGAGGGTGCAAGACATCGGTGAGTGACCCACTAGCTTCTCCTCTTGGTTGAGTGAAAGAAGGGGAAAGTGGAGAGACGTGGATCACAAACTGAGGACTAGTCCACCTTCCATGTGTTTCAACATCATCTCTGTGGCTACAAACATGGGAAGGCAGCTAGGGCTGGAGAGTCTTCCCTGCCTTGGAGGGGAGAGTAATTGTTGGTGAAGACACCCACTCCAAGGTCTAGCCAAAAACCCCTGGGGTCAGCTCAAGGGTTGCTGGGGGAGTGGGTCCACTGTGTAGCAAGCTTGGCACAGCTGTGAGGAGCCTAGGAGATGTGAAGAGGGTAGAGATTTATGAGCATAGTTAAAGGTTGCTTGTCTGGGACCCTTCTCTGGGACCCCTCCTTACCTATCACCTTCCCACAACCCACCGCCCCTGTTCTATGTCTCTCACTTGGGTACTCCAGCTCCAGGGTCTTGAGAATCAGGCAAGGAAGGTGCAAACGGCACTTACAGTGGCTCACCCCAAGGTGCCAGGCCACCATGCAGGGCTCCACCTGGGCAATCCACCCCAACTCTTGTGACCTGCTCTCTATCCCCATCTCCCCTACAGAAGATGAGCCTCTCCTTCCTGAAATTCCCAAATGTGATGCCAACGTCCTGGACACTTCGGTGGTGGTCCCAGGGTCATGGCTGTCCAATACCTTCCGCCAAATCCTCACCCATCGGTCCTTTGTGTCTGAGTTCCACAACTTCCTCCTGGGGTTGCAGCTGCACACTGACTACCTCCAGAACGGCCAGTTCTCCATGTGGAAAGGTACCCCTACCTGGCTGCTGCCTAAGGCCCGCCTCTGTTTGGAGGCAGGAGAAGTAGATCTTAAGGCTGCCATAGCGACAAGATGAGAAAACTCCTCTGACCACATCCATGGGGTCAGAGGGCAGAGTTCCCCCCAACCCCCACAGAGTATTCCTGCATGAAGTGCTGAACAGTGGGTGGAGTGGTGTGCATATTTAATTAATTGAACCTGTACAACTCTAAACGGAATCTCTGCAGGTAGAAGTCGGCCCATTTCATAAATAGGGAACTGTGGGCCCTGACTTTCTGCAGTTGTGCTCCTGAGGCACCTTTTCATGTGAATGGTGCCCTCTAGAGTTGGGCAGGGATGGCCCAGCTCAAGAACCCCCAAGTGGGAAGTAGCAGAGCCAGGCCTTAGACTGTAGTCTATGCAGCCTCCTCTCCACCTTGTTAAGGCTCTAAGGTTGACTGTCAACCTTCTTTGGTGTTTTACTTGGCCACAGCCTACAAATGGCTTCTTGGGTTTGGCCTAATGATCCTCATCCTCACCGTCTGGGTCAGAAAGGGCAACTGGCCCTGGGCACCAAGTTTGCACCAATTTATAGGACAGTAGCTGTACACCCCTGCTACCCCACAAGCTCTGTGGTTGAGTCACAGTGGGTTTTCTGTGCATATTTCATAAAAGATTTGCTAAAACCTCAGTCCACCCAGAGGGGCACCCACTCACCTGGGTGTCCTGGCCAGAAGTTCAGGGCCGAAGGCCTAGGCTGAGGTGAAGCTGCTCAGGGAAAGGCACTTCATCCCTACCAGGTGCCTCTAACTATCTGTTGAGATTAGGGTACAGAAATGTGATGGTAACTGGAAGCCTTGGATTTCAGACACTGTGCTTGACAGCTTCCCGAACCAGCTGACAGAGTCCGTGAACCACTTGTGTCTACTGGACACAGCATTCTTCGTCAACTCCAGCTACCCACCCCTCCTCAGGCCCGAGAGAAAAGCCGACCTCATCATTCATCTCAATTATTGTGCGGGGTCCCAGACAAAGGCAAGTGTGGCAAAGAAAGCACCCCTCCCACTCCACACACACACACACACACACACACTGAGCAGAAGCAGTGTCTCTTCTGAGACAGGCCACTGAATGAGCTCCTAGAACTGGGAAATGCGAGAACGTGTGCTCTCTACAGGCTCCAAGACATAGCCGGATAGAAACCCAAGCCGCTATGCATGACGTGAGGGGAGCCATCCAAATCTCAGGAGGCAGCCAGCTGACTCTCATGCAGTGGGGCCGGGGTTTGTGTAGACTCACTAAGTTAATTCCAATTCTTGCATCTGAGCATTTGTCATATTTGGCAATTCTTCAGCTACAAAAAAAAATAAAACTTTTTTTGTAGCGAGGCAACCCTTGGTTGACCTCACAGATTGCAAGGACCTTGTCATCTTACATTCCCTTATTTTTTATTTTTTATGCCTACACACCTGGTCTTCCTAGGTGGTCTCCCATCCAAGTACTAACCAGGCCCAACTCTGCTTAACTTCTGAGATCAGACAGGATCGGGCTTGTTCAGGGTGGCTTGGCTGTAGACCAAAAAAAGAAGTTTTAAAAAATAATCTTAATGGATCCCAATCAATTCCAAGGTTTTATACCACTTCAAGAGCTTATAATGTTCTAGTTTAAAAATAATCACACTGTCTCCCACTCCCAGGGAATATGACCCTTCATATAATTATACTAAAGAACCAAGACCAGAGGTTTTTTTATTTATTTTTATTTATTTACTTTTGAAATGTTCTGGCTTTTTAAGAGAAAGAATCTGATTTTTAGTCTTTGATCTAAGTCCCATCCTGAAGCCTGAAAAGGGCAGTGTAGACAGATGATAAGGATGACAAACAACAATGATAATGACCTAAGTTTGTAAACGAGTGACAACGTCCTCTCCTATGCGTGATCTCACTTGATCCTTATACCAGCTCTTTGAGGTAGATGGCACACTTGCTATTATTCCCATGTTGTAGCTGAGGCAGCTGAGGCATGGAGAGTGTAAGAGGCTTCCTTCAGATCACGCAGCCAGTGAGCATGGAACAGAGGGCAGAACTAAGGGCATTCTGACCCTCTAAGTCCACTGCTCTTTCTGTTATATCACATATATAAAGATGGCCTTTCATAGTCCTTTCCAGCCCTGTGACACTTCATCAGTTCCAAAGCCCACATAAGTCCCACAGGAGACTGCCAGCCATGGCTGTACATGGCTCAGCTCCAGTCACCCTCAGGCTGCCATCCACATCTACCCAGGTTTGTATTTAGGTGAAGCACCAATGAAAGGGTTTTTGTCCATTTTACTTGGGGAAGGAGCTTCTACTTGGACACACACACACACCAACCTGCTGTCTCAGGCCCTTTATCCTGACCTGGCTTTGTTCTAAAAATAGCACAAAAAGGCCAAGTAGTTGGAGATCTGAGTAGTTACCTGGGGAAATCAGGAAGCTGGATCTAAAAACTCTATGTTTCTTATTCTCCCCCACCCCTCCTCTCAAACATGTCCTCCTGTGATATTCTAGCCTATAAAACAAACCTGTGAGTACTGCACCGAGCAGAACATCCCCTTCCCCAAATATGACCTGCAAGAGGAGGGGAATCATAATCTCAAGGAATGCTACCTGTTGAAAAACTCCCAGGAACCTGATGCCCCCATCGTGCTTTTCTTCCCACTCATCAACGACACCTTCCAAAAGTACAAGGCTCCAGGTAAGCCGCCTCCAAGCTCAGTTCCCACCACCCTCTGGCCTTGGACAGAGAGCTCCTGTCTTTAAATTTATGCCGTCTTCCAATAGCACTAATGGGAAGTCTGGCTTAGCTCCAGTCTGAGCCAACCTTGGCTTTGGCAAGAAAGAAAAGATTCCCACCCCCACACGCCCTCATGAACTAGTAGTGTTAAATTCTACTTTGTCAGTCATTCAACATTTATTGACGTCCATCTATGTGCCTGGCACTGTGTTGGTGGTAGGGCAGTCCTAAGATGGCATGTTGTGCCCTGCCCTAGGAGCTTTGAGGTGTGCATATATGTGTGCATGTGTGAGTGTGTATGAGTGTACAATCTTCATGCAGGTGTGTGTGCTCATGCATGCAAGGCTGTGCTGCAGGGAGAGATAAGATGGAAGTCATTGTAACCTGATATAATAAAAGTCTATAGTGAGTCCTTCTGCCGCCTCCAGGTGTGGAACGAAGCCCCGAGGAGATGGAGAAGGGCCAAGTTAACATTTATGGCCCCAAAACTCCCTATGCCACCAAGGAGCTGACGTACACGGAAGCTGCCTTTGACAAAATGGTGAACCTCTGTGAGTACAACATCCTGAATAACAAGGACCAGCTCCTTCAGGCCTTG
>NW_011888800.1:7632105-7636418 GCF_000151845.1 Pteropus vampyrus | reverse complement strand
GGCCAGTGGAAGGTAGGACCAGAAAGGCACGTGGTCTGCATGAAGCCCAGCAGACCTGGAAGACATGCCCTTCTTTCTGTGTTACCATGTTCCTTAAGTGGTCCTTTGGTTGTTAGGAGACAAGTGGTGACAGGTACCAAAAGTTTAGAAGAATCGACCTCCTCTTTACATTCTTGCTACTCAAAGTGTGCTGGAGAACTAGTTAAAAATGCAGAATCTCAGGCCCTACCCCAGCCACAGTTAATAATAATTTGCATTTTAGAGAGATTCCCACCTTCTCTCCAACGCCCAGATGCTCACCCCCCAGGTGATGCCTGTGCATATTAAAGTTAGAGAGGTGTAGATTTATGCCACACTTTCCCACATGCCTGGAAAGAGTACTTTCCCTGAGCCAATGATAAACTCAGCTCCTGGACCTGCAAAACTAGTCCTCACCCAGATAATGCTAACCTGGCACACTACCCCTCCCTTCTACCAGGGCAGCCAGCTACCTCCACTTTGACATCTTTTCCTTCTATTTGCAACAAACAAGTTCTCCTTATCAGAGTGAGCCATGCGGCAAGACCTGTTTATTGTAAGGTGAAGGCAGTCCTGCCCTGGATTCATCCAAATATGTAGAGTGAGGTTTCTGAAACCATTGTATTATTTGAGCAAGGAATAAAATGGCCATGTAGGTAAATACTGCTGACTCATTTGCTTTCATTATCTAATGCTGTGAAAATTGCATAATTTCTGCCCTCATCCATGCCTGGTCGCTGCCAGAGGTTGTGAGAAGGCCATTTCTATCCCATTCCTCTTCTCCTTGACTGCTTCCTTTCCTCCTGTAGGGGTCCCCACCTTCTTGCGGTGGGGTGCTCCTCTGTTTTTATGAAGCCACATCAGCACCCAGTGGAGCACCAACTCTTGCTGACCCATGCTGTTTGAGCTCCTGATGGTTTTGGGGAAGTGCTGGTATAGAAGAAGGAAGGGCAGCCAGCATCAGCTAAGCACCTACTTGGTGCATGGAGGCCAGGGGCAGTAAACAGCCTCTGCTTTCCAGGAACTTAGGTTTAGGTTGGGGATAAAAATATGGAAAGATTCACGTTTGGATTTGTGAAGTTAAATAGTGACTTAGATTCTAAAACAATGCTGGAGAGCACAAGGGTTAAGGACAAAATGTCGTCAACTCTGAGAGGGGCAAGAACACAGCATCATGGAACCTCCCTCCCCTTAGGTTCCCTACTCTCTGCCTGTAACATGATTAAATAGAAAAAGTTCCTCTCTCCCCCTGCATCCCTGCTCCTTATCTCCCCTTTCCTTCTCAGGAAAGTAGCCAGCACACCACACTGCTGCACAAGCCAGTCACCCTGTCCCACAGTAGATGTGTTCTGCTCCTATATCCCCATGAAAACACTTCTCCCCAAGGCCACCAATGTCCACCCAGCTGCCGGATACACAGAATCAAAAGGCACTGGCCCTTTACAGGCCTTATCTTACTTGATTGTTCTCAGCATTTGGCACTGCAGACCACTCCCTCCTTCCTGAAACCCTCCCTTTCCATGACTTCCTTGCCAACAGTTCAATTCAGTTCTGCTTGCAAATATTTATTGCCTTCCAACTGCATGCCAGTCACTGGGCATTGGGATAATAAAAAGAATCAACAATTGACCCCACATTTCAAGGAGCTTCCTTCTGGTCCCATGTAGGAGGCCTACATGGAAACAGAGCCTTGCAATACAAAGAGAAAATTCCATATTAGCTGTGTACAGAAGGAGCACACATCAGGAGCTGCCAACCCAGCCCTAGAGGGAAGGGGCCAGGTTTGCTGGATGCTCACTATCCTGGATTTCTTCCCACTTTCAAGCCCCTTCCCTCGCCTCACCTCTCTTGTTCTCCTTTAGCTGCTGGTATTCCTCGAGGCTCTCTCCTTAGCTCTCCTCTCTTCTCCATCTATACTCTCTTAAACAATCTCACCTACACCTAGGACTTCAAGTGCAGCTTCTGTTTTGAAAACTCTCAAACCTTTAACTCTAGCCAAACTGAATTCCTAAGTTCCTGATTTGTAAATTCAAATTCTATACCAGTTAGCATTACTTCTGCTACATAATCAAAAGAACTAAAATTACAGTGGCTTAAACAAGATAGAAGTTCATTTCTATTATCAGAAACTCAGGCTCCTTTCAGCTATCCTCAAGTTTGCCTTCTGGTCCATTATCTTAAGATAATGAGAATTACCAGCTGTTCCATTTATCTGTTGCTGAGCAACAAACCCCCCAAAATATAATGGCATAAAATAACCACCATTCGATTATGCCCACAGATTCTGTGGGTCAGGAATTTGAAAAGGGCACATCAAGGACAATTTTTATCAGCTCCATGTGTGGAACCTCAGTTCAAATGACTTGAACTGCTGGAGAGGACTCAGATGGCTGGGGCTGAAAGATCACATATCTGGTGCCTGGGCTGGAAAAACTGAGGAGGACAGAGGACAGGCTCAGTTTGATTGACTATTCATCAGAACACCTTTATATGGCCTTCCCAGCACGGTGGTCTCAGAATAGTCAATCTTCTTAAATAGCAGCTCAGGTCTCAGAATAGTCAATCTTCTTAAATAGCAGCAGTTCAAGAGTGAGCGTTACACAGTGGCAGCTGTATGGTGTAATGTATGACCCAGCCTCAGGAGTCACATAGCAGCACTTCCACTGTACTCTATTGGCAGAAGCATTCACAAGCTAGCCTAGGTTTAAGGGGAGTAGACGAAGATCTTATCTCTTGATAGGAGGCATGTCAAAAAAGAGAGGGTTGGGGTTCACATTTTAAATCCCAGAGTGCAATAATTGAATTCTTAAAGTTGACCTTGCTCCTCTTCTACTAAGCAAATGTCACATTTTGGGTTCTGTTACCGCAGATTCCATTTCTAGTAACAAAGTCATTGTTAGTTAGGAATTAGTTTCATCTCTAACAAAGACCTGACGAATAGTGGCTTAAATGCATTCATATAAAAGAAGTTCACAGGGAGGTAGTCCAAGGCTCGCATGACACTTCATGATTCATCAGGGATCCTGTTCCTTCCAGCTCTCTGATTTACCATCCCTTGCATAGTCTTTAGCCTCATGATCCAATATGAACCCTGTGGCTCCAGCCATAACATCCGGATCCCAGACTATGAGAGGGAAGAGGAGAGAGAAAGATTGAACTCTCTTCTCTTTAAAGGAGACTTCCTGGAAGTCCTCCACATCTTCAGGTAACATATCAGAAACCAGAAGTTAAAGTTAGTCTCATTATCACACTTAACTGTAGGGAGACTGGAAATTTTTGTTTTTACCTAGTTGGCAATATGCCCAGTTAAAAATAAGAGCTCGATTGCTGAAGAAGGACAATTTATAGGCAACTGACAGTCTTGTTGCAAGTACCTACTAGACATCTCCCCCTACATGTCCTACAAGCTACATCTCCAAGTGGCACCAGTGACCTGAGTAAGTGGCCACAGAGAATGGAGAGGTGTGTCAGAGAGTGAAGGGGCCTCTTCCCAGGCCAAAGTACCTCCTCTAATCTCCTTATCATGTGTCTCCCAGGTTTTTAACCACTTCAGAATTTAAAGTTATCAGAGTAAGACACTAGACATGATCTAGAGCAAACCTTGTGACCATCTTCCTACCGAGAGGAAGATGGGGGAGAAAACTTTCCACAAGAATTACAATAAAATTCTCGTATAGCAAAGAAAATTGTGTCTTGTTATCAAGATACTTATTTTAAGAAGTATGCAATACAACAAACTTCTAGGCAGCAATAGCACTCCTTATAGAACAGTCTGTAATAGGACTTAACCTGAAAAAAACAATTGAGTTTAAAATTTTTAAAAAGTGACAGAGATTGGAATTGTTTAGTCTGAAGAAAGAACACCAAAAGAGTATCACAACTTGCAAGTGGATGCAAGATAACTATCCTGGGGAGTATTAGCGACTCTCCCACTCCACTGAGGACAGACAAGAACAAGAACAAGAAGGCTGACATTGCAGCTGTAAGAAGACCAAGAAGGAAGAAAAGGCATGGCGCTACATTCTCTGGGCCACGTTCTTTCAGGGCTTTTTTTTTTTTTTTTTAGAATTAAGGACAATACATTTTTTTCATCCTTAAAATTTGTTTTCTGATTATTGTGGAAAATTCAAAAAATGCAAAAGCACATAAAAAAGGAAACTGAGATGACTTATCATTCCAAGACTCAGAGGTCATTACTATTTGGGGGTTTATCCTTTCTATCTTTTTATTGGATACTTTATTTCTTTTTTACAAAAGTACAAAAATCCTATACATTCATTTCTTTTAAAGTTATA
>NW_011888800.1:7628072-7631115 GCF_000151845.1 Pteropus vampyrus | reverse complement strand
CTTGCAAGTGGATGCAAGATAACTATCCTGGGGAGTATTAGCGACTCTCCCACTCCACTGAGGACAGACAAGAACAAGAACAAGAAGGCTGACATCGCAGCTGTAAGAAGACCAAGAAGGAAGAAAAGGCATGGCGCTACATTCTCTGGGCCACGTTCTTTCAGGGCTTTTTTTTTTTTAGAATTAAGGACAATACATTTTTTTCATCCTTAAAATTTGTTTTCTGATTATTGTGTAGAATTCAAAAAATGCAAAAGCACATAAAAAAGGAAACTGAGATGACTTATCATTCCAAGACTCAGAGGTCATTACTGTTTGGGGGTTTATCCTTTCCATCTTTTTATTGGATACTCTATTTCTTTTTTACAAAAGTACAAAAATCCTATACATTCATTTCTTTTAAAGTTATATAAAAAAAAATTCCTAACATAAAATTTACCATCTTAACCACTTTTACGTGTACAGTCCAGTCGTGTTAACTATATTCACATTGATGTGCAACAGATCTCCAGAATTTTTTCATTTTGCAAAACTGAAACTCTATACCCACTGAACAGTTCCCCATTTCCTCCTCCTCCCAGGCCTTGGCAACCACCATTTTACTGTTTTTATGGATTTGACTACTTTAGATACCTCTTGTAAGTGGGATCACACACTATTTCTCTTTTTGTGACTGGCTGATTTCACTTAGCACAATATTCTCAAGGTTTATCTAGATTGTAGCATGGGACAGGATTTCCTTACTTCTTAAGGCTGAATAATATTTCATTGCATGATACCACGTTTTGTTTATCCATTCACCTATCAATGGATGCTTGGGTTGCTTTCACCTCTTGACTATTATGGATAGTGCTGCTATGAACATGGGTGTACGATTTCTCTTAGAGACTACTTTCAATTCTTTTCAAAATATACACAGAAGTGGGATTGATGGATCATATGATAATTCTAGTTTTAATTTTTTTGAGGAACTGCCATACTATTTTCCATAGCAATTGCATATATTCACTATTTAACTCATTTGGGTAAATACTAAGGAGTACAATTTCTGAATCATATGGTAAGAGTATTTTTATATGGGTTTGTTTTTTACGTGTGTTTTAAAACATATAGAAGCTTTCACTGTTTTGTTGACAAATCTATTAACCTTTTCTTTCATAATTTTTGCCTTTGGTTTTGTTTAGAAAGGCTTTTCCCTTCTAAAATTTTATTAAAAATTGTATATCTTCTAGTAGTTCTGTAGTTTCATTTTAGTTTTACATTTCAATCTTTGTTTTATTTTGACATGAGGCCAATATGTAATTTCATTTTCCTTTGGCTTTCTTTTCACTACCATAATTATTAGTAAGTTTCTCTAAATATTGATCCACACAACAATTCCAAAGGAGTTCCCATTTTACAAACAAGGAAACTGAGGCAGAAAACTCATTGCACTTAAGGACACCACATAGTCATTAATTTACATAATCAGGATTCAAACCCAGCTCTTTTGATGTCAAATCCTGTTCTCTCTTCAGGACAACCTGCGTACTCAAAGTATGGTCCATGGACAAGCAGCATTGGCAACACCTGGGCACTTGTTAGAAACGGGGCGTCTTGGGTCCCACCCCATACCCACTGAATCAGAATCTACATTTCCATCAAGTTTTAGAAGTACTGTTGTGTGTATTTCTACAAATTTAAAGTACAACAGAACCACCTGGGGCACTTGTTAAGCTCCATCACTCCTCAATATTTTAACTCAATAGGTCTGGGGTAATGATCACAAATCTGCATTTTAACAAGATCTCAAGTTATTCTTATGCAATTGGTCCATTGATCACACTTGAGAAATACACCAAATAAAACAACTGAGAAATACTCAAAAACTGAAAGTTAAAACACCAAAAGTGATGGCTGATTATTTCTTTTAATCTCAATTTAAGTAAGATTTTTTTTTTAACTGAAAAAAGAGACAACTGGGAGGTAAGATTAGATGCGACAATTAGATTATAATCAACGAGGATGATGACTGAATTTTCAATTTTACGAAAAATCAATTAAAACTACGGGCAAAAGGCCTCCGTTCTAGCCATAATTTAGTGGAGACAGCGTGGATAAGAGAAATATGTACCCAAGTAGATTGGCGTCTACTTCCCCAACTTCAAATGTTGTCATTTACGTCCGTGAGTCAAGGTCTCTTCACCAATAAAATGAGGGTAATAATAACCTGCCAGCAGGTAGAAAGAACCTGTCTGTCAACTTTCTGAACTTTTGTCTCCGGTATTGACGTCCATAGGGCTGGGACAAGTGAACATTTCAAGGAACTAAGCAGCCTTTGGAGACTCGATTTTTGCCAGCTCAGATTGCCCGGAAGCCGACGCCACCTGGCCAGAGGCGGGGCCCCGGCGACCAACGAGGCCCCTCGGAATACCGGTCTGCGTCACCCGGCTGGAGACACCCTCTCCCCGCCCCAGTCCTCCAGACCGACTCCGTCATCAATAATTCATTAACAGCCTTCTCTCCATTGGTTGACGTCTCCACCCGCGCTGGCGGCGGCCCAATGAGGAAGGACTTGAGAGAGCCCTTCTGAATAGTGAACGAGTTCTCGTGACGTAGCGACCGAGGATTGGCTGCGACGGCGCGAGGCGGGGCCAGCTCGGACGGCCGCGAGCGCAGCTGGGGCAGCTCACCGCCAGCCGGGGACTGTCGAACTCGGAGCGGGGTCGGATTGAGGAGCCGGCGCTGAGAGGCAGGCGCGGGGCGCGAAGCGGCGGCAGCATGTTCAGCTGGATGGGAAAGCAGGCTGGCGGGCGCGAGCGCGCTGGCGGCGCGGACGCGGTGCAGACGGTGACTGGTGGCCTGCGTTCGCTCTACCTGCGCAAGGTGCTGCCGCTGGAGGAGGCGTACCGCTTCCACGAGTTTCACTCGCCGGCGCTGGAGGACGCCGACTTCGAGAACAAGCCCATGATCCTACTGGTGGGCCAGTACAGCACCGGCAAGACCACCTTCATTAGGTAACCCGCCCCGCCCATCCTCACCCCCGCCTGGACCCCTTCCCCCC
>NW_011888800.1:7623843-7627517 GCF_000151845.1 Pteropus vampyrus | reverse complement strand
AACTCATTTGGGTAAATACTAAGGAGTACAATTTCTGAATCATATGGTAAGAGTATTTTTATATGGGTTTGTTTTTTACGTGTGTTTTAAAACATATAGAAGCTTTCACTGTTTTGTTGACAAATCTATTAACCTTTTCTTTCATAATTTTTGCCTTTGGTTTTGTTTAGAAAGGCTTTTCCCTTCTAAAATTTTATTAAAAATTGTATATCTTCTAGTAGTTCTGTAGTTTCATTTTAGTTTTACATTTCAATCTTTGTTTTATTTTGACATGAGGCCAATATGTAATTTCATTTTCCTTTGGCTTTCTTTTCACTACCATAATTATTAGTAAGTTTCTCTAAATATTGATCCACACAACAATTCCAAAGGAGTTCCCATTTTACAAACAAGGAAACTGAGGCAGAAAACTCATTGCACTTAAGGACACCACATAGTCATTAATTTACATAATCAGGATTCAAACCCAGCTCTTTTGATGTCAAATCCTGTTCTCTCTTCAGGACAACCTGCGTACTCAAAGTATGGTCCATGGACAAGCAGCATTGGCAACACCTGGGCACTTGTTAGAAACGGGGCGTCTTGGGTCCCACCCCATACCCACTGAATCAGAATCTACATTTCCATCAAGTTTTAGAAGTACTGTTGTGTGTATTTCTACAAATTTAAAGTACAACAGAACCACCTGGGGCACTTGTTAAGCTCCATCACTCCTCAATATTTTAACTCAATAGGTCTGGGGTAATGATCACAAATCTGCATTTTAACAAGATCTCAAGTTATTCTTATGCAATTGGTCCATTGATCACACTTGAGAAATACACCAAATAAAACAACTGAGAAATACTCAAAAACTGAAAGTTAAAACACCAAAAGTGATGGCTGATTATTTCTTTTAATCTCAATTTAAGTAAGATTTTTTTTTTAACTGAAAAAAGAGACAACTGGGAGGTAAGATTAGATGCGACAATTAGATTATAATCAACGAGGATGATGACTGAATTTTCAATTTTACGAAAAATCAATTAAAACTACGGGCAAAAGGCCTCCGTTCTAGCCATAATTTAGTGGAGACAGCGTGGATAAGAGAAATATGTACCCAAGTAGATTGGCGTCTACTTCCCCAACTTCAAATGTTGTCATTTACGTCCGTGAGTCAAGGTCTCTTCACCAATAAAATGAGGGTAATAATAACCTGCCAGCAGGTAGAAAGAACCTGTCTGTCAACTTTCTGAACTTTTGTCTCCGGTATTGACGTCCATAGGGCTGGGACAAGTGAACATTTCAAGGAACTAAGCAGCCTTTGGAGACTCGATTTTTGCCAGCTCAGATTGCCCGGAAGCCGACGCCACCTGGCCAGAGGCGGGGCCCCGGCGACCAACGAGGCCCCTCGGAATACCGGTCTGCGTCACCCGGCTGGAGACACCCTCTCCCCGCCCCAGTCCTCCAGACCGACTCCGTCATCAATAATTCATTAACAGCCTTCTCTCCATTGGTTGACGTCTCCACCCGCGCTGGCGGCGGCCCAATGAGGAAGGACTTGAGAGAGCCCTTCTGAATAGTGAACGAGTTCTCGTGACGTAGCGACCGAGGATTGGCTGCGACGGCGCGAGGCGGGGCCAGCTCGGACGGCCGCGAGCGCAGCTGGGGCAGCTCACCGCCAGCCGGGGACGGTCGAACTCGGAGCGGGGTCGGATTGAGGAGCCGGCGCTGAGAGGCAGGCGCGGGGCGCGAAGCGGCGGCAGCATGTTCAGCTGGATGGGAAAGCAGGCTGGCGGGCGCGAGCGCGCTGGCGGCGCGGACGCGGTGCAGACGGTGACTGGTGGCCTGCGTTCGCTCTACCTGCGCAAGGTGCTGCCGCTGGAGGAGGCGTACCGCTTCCACGAGTTTCACTCGCCGGCGCTGGAGGACGCCGACTTCGAGAACAAGCCCATGATCCTACTGGTGGGCCAGTACAGCACCGGCAAGACCACCTTCATTAGGTAACCCGCCCCGCCCATCCTCACCCCCGCCTGGACCCCTTCCCCCCACCACCACCTGGATGGAGGGAGTCCTCCCCACGTGTGCGCGTGTAGTCACTAGCTTCCCGCCGCCCTCGGGCTTCCTGCAGCGTCCACTTCCCCTTTTGCGGACACCCCTCGCCACTGCTTCCCCTCCAGCATCGGCATGTTTTCGGGTTCCGGATCCCAGCGAGGTGCCCGCAGCCCTGCCCCAGGGCGTAGCCACCCGAGTAGGGACCGGCTCAACCGCACGCGGGCAGGAGGGTCCCCGGAGCCCCTTCTCTGCGTACTCCGAGCCCTCCGTACTTGCTCGTTACAGGCCCTGCTCCGGCTGGCTTTATCCTGTCACCCTGGCCTGGGGACCCGGGAAAGGGAAGGAGGGCAAGGCTATAATAAGCATCTTCTTGATGAGCGAGTGAGGCCTAGGGCTAGAAATGGGGACAGAGGTGTGGGTTATTAGAATTGGCTGTTGAGTCATAGTTGGAGAGTTAAGCTTCAAGCACAGTGCCCAGTTTATAACTATTTATTGAATGAATGAATAAATGGCAATCGTAGAGGGTATTGCCTATGTCCCTTTCCTTTGAGGTCCTTACATGCCACCTCCCACCACAGTGTTCTCGGGAGTGGGTAGAGGGTCCGCCTTCTCTCGGCTGTTGCACAGCCTTGCCTTTATCCTGCCATAGGAAGTTAGTTGTGCGTAGCAGCCCGCACCCAGTGAAACTAAGGGGGAGTGTCATATTACTATTCGTTAGTTTCCATTTCTTGGGTTGGTCATTCCTTCCTCGCTCACCCTTGACAACTGAAAATATTTGTCATGCTCTCTGTGTCTCCAAAAGCAAACAATTACTGTTCATGCCCTAAGGTTCAAATCCTATAGCTTCCTGGGAAGTGACTTTTGATGGAAAATAAATGACATTGAAACAGATATTCAAAGAGGCTATTTTACTTCCAAAGCATTTACTGGCAAATTAAGGCTTTCCATTCTTTGGTTAGGAAACTTGCTTTCCTGGGTTAAAGCCTGTGTCAGTCGAAACAAAGTGACTGGCTATTTAAGATTTTGGTCCAGGATTTTGGAAATTGTAACAATCTCTTCATCATTGATGTTCAACAGGTGTTCAGAAAGCTACATCTATATTTGGATTCATGCCATTTCTATTAAGTAGCGGCCTCTTTTTCTCCAGTCCAGTGACCTGAATAGTTCCTACAAATAGAGAAGTTGTCACTACAGGAAATATGTTCAATCCAGGCCTGCAGATATTCTATGAATGAATTCAGCAAAGCAAATACACTATATATTGAAATGTATAGTCCTAGACAGTAAATTGAATGCGAAGGAAGACTGAAGAAAATAATTTTACAATGGCTTTTTTGGTGCTTATTAATATGCTAAAAATAGTATTAAATGTGTCATCCCAGACACTCAAAATGAGCCATAAAAATATTACAGTAAACTGGTACCTTGAAAGATGGCAGACAATACATTTGAGGTCCTCAGTAATCGTTTTTAAGTATGTGGGAAATGAAGTATTATGACCAAGTGATAGAGTGAACCTTTTAAAATATACAGATGAGGGATAAGAAGGTAACGTTGTTATAATAATCTCAAACACTCATGGTGACATGTTTACAGCACTGCGGGCAGTTCCTCCTGTCTTTGCCACAGGGACTTTATTG
>NW_011888800.1:7612506-7622953 GCF_000151845.1 Pteropus vampyrus | reverse complement strand
GACAGTTTTATTTCTCAGAAGAGGGAGGATGCATAAGAAGAGTTATTGGTGCCCCACCTCTGACCAACAAGAAAGAATTGGCCAGAGAAGGAAAAGAAACAGGCATGGGAGAAATAGCCATGTCATCTTAGTCTCTGAAACAGCCAAGGAAGGGCGGATATTGGGGTTGGCCAGGCTTGTGCCCAAAACCTGAGGAAAACAGATCTGAGATTTCCTCCAGAAAATCCCTGGGCCCAAGTGCTGTGAAGGAAGACATTTCAAATGAGAAAATATGAGGCTCAATGAAAATCAATTCAAACCACACAGTTGCAACTTCTGATTATTAAGAGCTTCACTTTTGTCTCTTCCTCCTATATTCTGTCTCCTAATGAGAAAAAAAGAGGGAAGTCACTCAAGAAACTGTATAGGTTTTAAAAGGTCAGAGACCAAGGCAGTTATGCAAGAAAAAGAAATAGAAAGCGTATTGATTGGATAAAAGTAAAATTATCTCTATTCACAGAGAACACGATCTTTTATATAGACAGTCCTAAGGATTTAGGAAAATCCTAAAAAACCTCTTAAATGTCATAAATGAGTTCAGCAAAGTGTCAGGATACAAGATCAATATACAAAATTAATTGTATTTCTATACACTAGCAGGGGACAATCTGAAAAATGAAATTAAGAAAATTCCATTTATAATAGCATCTAAAATAATAAAGTACTTAGGAATAAATTTAACAAATTTAGTATAAAACACACTGAAAACTATAAAACTTAGTTGAATTAAAGAAAACCTTAAAAAAATGAAAAGACCTCCTAGGTTCAGGTTCGAAAGACTTAAAATTTTAAAATGGCAATACAACTCAAAGTGATCTACGGATTCAGTGCAGTCCCTACCAAGATTCCAACTTTCTTTAAAGAAATTGACAAGCCGATCCTAAAATTCACTTGGAAATTGAGATCCAGAATGGCCAAAACAATCTTGAAAAAGAACAAAGCTGGGGTTCTCATACATCCTGATTTTAAAACTTACTACAAAACTACACTAACAAGAGTGTGGCATAAGGGTAGATATATAGATCAATTGAATAGAATTGAGAATCCAAAAATAAATCCATACATCTATGGCAAATTTGTTTTTACAAGGGTTCAAAAACAGTTCAATGGGGGAAAGAATATTCTTTTCAACAAAAGATAGTGACACTGGATATCCGCACCCTAAAGGGATAGAGGGTGACTGCTAATGGGTCCTGGCTTTCTTTTGGGAATAATGAAAATGTTTTAAAATTAGATAGTGGTAGTAATTGCACAACTTTGTGAATATACTAAAAGCCACAGAATTGTACCCTTTAAAAGGGTGAATTTTATGGTATATGAATTATATCTCAATAAAAAAAATTAAAACAATTCAGTTTTCTAATCTTACGCATCCTATGATTAATTTCCGTAATTCTTCAATTAGTATCAAGAAATTTCTACATCTGTGTGCAATAATTTAAAATAAAAATGGATGCCAGGAAGAAAAAAAAAGAAGTGGGAATAGCTCAAAGAACACAAGGATAAAAGGAACGAAGGAGCAGACATGAGAAGAAAGGAAGTAGCCACCGCACAATACCTGTATGATCTTTTTCCCCTATATATCCTTGTCAACGTATAAACACATTCTTTATAACACTCAAGTTAGTAAAATCAAGGTACAATGTTTTTCTATAAAATGCTTGATAAAGTAATTGTATTTTAAAACTTTAAATATTATTTAAATATGTTAGTGGGGCAAAAGGCAGGGATTCCATATGCAAGGATAGGAACAAGGTTTATGGACAGTATGGAGCGTTAAGAAGCTCGGCAGAAATGAGAGGGCAGAAATGCCTCGGACAATTTTAAAAAGACTTTTTAGGCCTGTTTAGAACAAGAAAAATACTCAGGAAGTGATAGGCCCACTGTTTAGCTCTCTTTCTATAACATTAGAGGAAAGCAGAACTACTTCGCTATTTTGCTTCCTCCTTTTTCCTCACAACAAATAATCTACAGATGGCAGAGGGAGCCCAGCTGTGTTTGAGAGGGGGTTCAAACCCTGAGACAGGCACTCTCTAGGGCCCACACAGGCAAGCCCAGTAAATACCTGAGTGGATGTATGGATGGGAGAACTGTATAGGAAGAATGTGTAGTTGTGCTCAAAGAACTGTGGTTGATAATTTTTAAGAAATTATGAAGAATACGACTCAATAACAACAAAAAAAAACAATCCAATCAAAAAATGGGCAGAGGACCTACACAGACACTTCTCCCTAGAGGATATGAAAAGATGCTCAACATCACTAGCTATTAGGGAAATGCAAATCAAAACCACAATGAGATACCATCTCACACCTGTCAGAATGGCTACCATCAACAGGACAAGTAATAACAAATGTTGGAGAGGATATGGAGAAAAAGGAACCCTCATACACTGCTGGTGGGACTGCAAATTGGTACAGCCACTATGGAAAGCAGTATGGAGGTTCCTCAACAAACTAAGAATTGATCTACCATATGATCCAGCAATCCCCCTACAGAATATTTACCCCAAAGACTTGAAAACCTATATTCGAAAAGATATTTGCACACCGATGTTCATAGCAGCATTATTCACAGTGGCCAGGACATGGAAGCAACTGAAGTGTCATACGATAGATGACTGGCTAAAGAAGCTGTGGTACTTATATACAATGAATATTACGCAGTCATGAGAAGAGATGAAATACTGCTATTTGCGACAACATGGATGGACCTCGAGATAATCATGCGAAGCAAAATAAGCCAAACAGAAAAGGCTGAAAATCACATGATATCACATATGTGGGATATAAACCTAAAAGCAACAAATGAACAGGACAAATAAACAGAGACTCATGGACGTGGACAATGGACTAGTGGTTATCAGAAGGGAGAGGAAAAAAAAAGTTAGAAAAAATTATATATAGTATGAAAAAAAAATAAACTGGCATTAAAAAAAAAAGAAAGGCTACATCTGGATAGAAAAGTCTTGACTGAAAATAAAAATCATAATAATCTTTAAAAAAAATTAGGAAGAATATGAAAAGTATCAGAAAATTGAGAGTAAGCAAATGTCCCAGTCTTCAAAAAAGGGGAGGAATAAGACCGTGTTTAAGAACAAAGCTCTACTTCATTCCTTTGATAAGCCCTAGGCTCCATTATTAAAGAGGAGTGAAGGCACTCACAGGAGGCAGCCTGGTTCACCCATTTAAAAAAAAAATCCCATTAGGGAAACACTGGGCTCAGTTTGGTGATTCTCACCCTCCTTCACATACTGGAGCCCCTGAGAAATCTTAGTCTTCTATGCCAAATACCATGCCCTTTGCAGATCTCTCTGCGATATTGAAATATTTGATTTTTACCGAAGAGTAGACTATTACAATATAAAAGATCATATCTACATACTCTAGCGTAATACTGATTTCAGAAGTGGATTCGGCTATCACAGAACTTAGAGTTTCATGGAGAATATGGGAAGGAATCCATAAGCCATTAAGGCTCTGGGTGACAAGCTACGACACTAGAAGCACAGGGTGGGATGGGGGCATAGGAGGGACCTGCGTTCAGGCTTAGAGGTTGGAAAAGGCCTCCCTGAGGATACAACCTAAAAGCTGAGCCCTGAGGAATAAGCCAGAATTAGCTACCCAAAGGAGACGAGGAGGTGAGGGTGAGAAAGTGTCATCGATGAGGCCCAGGTGTCTTGAGTAACCAGGTGAGTGGTGGAGCTAACCACTGAGGTGGAGACGCAAGAAGAGAAAGTGTAGGGGCAGAATTTGACTTTAGGTTTAAACCTGTGTTTAAGAAGACACTTAGGTGTGTACAGTCCACAAGGGGTCCGACATATGGGTCTAGAATAAGAGGAAGAGGAGCTTGTGGAAACTCTTGGGAAAAAGTTACCAGAGAGGTGGAATAATACTAAGGGGGGGTGGTGGCTTAGAGGTTGCTTAGGGCTCTTGTGGTTGCAAGAGATGGGAAGTCAACTAAAAAAGGCTTAAGTAAAAAGGTACACGTATTCTCATGAAACTGATTAGACCAGAGTACACTGGCTTCAAGCCTGGCCTAGGACCCCAAGTGGCATCAGGATTCTGTCAGCTCTGCTGCTTTCCTCATGTTGGCTTCCTTCTCAGGCAATGGCCCCTCATGAATTGGGCAGATGGCCATTACCAATTCCACATTCACATTCTGACAGCTCAGCAACTCCAGTGGAAAAAAAAAAAATAGATTTTCTTCCCCAACAGTTTCAGCAAAAATCTCAGGTTTGAGTCTCAGTGGTTCGACTTTGGCCACATGCCCATCCCTGAGCTAGCCCTAGAGCCAAGGGGAATGAAATACCCATTCCTGGAGTGGGGTGGCCAGCCCCCAAACCATGTAGATGCAGAGTGGGGAGAGGTGGCTACTAAGGGTGCCATTATCTAAAAGTGGGGATGGATGCTGGATGGGTGAAACAGCAGGCAGTCCCCGCAAAAGCTAGGGAAAGAGAAAGGGGGTGGTCATCAGCATCAGATGCTTCTGGGAAAAGGATTGAAATGGAGCCTGTGGATTAGCCATCAGGAGCCAGGGTGACCTTGTAAAGAGCCGTGTCAGTAAGTGGTGGTGACAGAAGCCAGGTGGCAGTGGGTTGAGGCATGAGTAGGAGGTGAAGTATCAAATATAGAAAACTCTCAGCAACTGGGTGCAAAAGGGGAGGAACTGTGTGCTGGACACAGGCCTTCCAGAGGCTTGGTTCAAGATGAGTGCAAGTTAAAAGTTGATGGAAAGGGGCTATAGAGGGGAAAACTGGTGTTTTAGAAGCCTACGAGTTAGGACGTGGAGCAAGAATTCTCAGGAGAGGAATGGGGGAAATCGTTTTTGTTGTTGTTTCTGTAAACCAACCCTCTCGAAGTGATTCTTAGGCAACCTCCCCCAGGAAACATCTGGGAACCATTGACAGATGAAGGTTCACTTGATGGAATCATGGCAATTGAACCATCAAGCCTGAAAAGGGTCAGCCTCAATTGAGAAGAGAGAGTCTTACTTTAGTGGGCATTTCACAGCTTGTGGTCCAAGTTCCAAGTTCCATCTGTTCATATATTTAGCAAACGACCTAGATGAAAAAATAGAAGCTATGCTTACAAAACTGGGGATTATCTAATAAATGCAATTTAATAAATAGCCTTTCTCACTTAATTTGATGTAATGAACTTATATCATTAAGTAAACTTCAAAAATAACTTGAATGACTGCATCATATTGTGCAGCTTGGAAAGTTATGTCTAATTTTATGCTGTTATGTATAATATTGCAGTGAACATTCTTGGCTATAAGTCTTTGTTTCTAGTTTTGTTTTTTGTTTTTTTTTTAAGAATAGGTGTCTGAGCATGAATTATTGCATCAAAAAGTATAAGTATTTTCCAAGTTTATATATATCCTAGATTTTATAATATATACATATTCCTTATTCCAAATTAGATTCCCACCTGGGAGTCTAATATGAGGATCATTATTTCACCAAACCTCAGTAAAATTAAGTATTACTATTAAAATTAAATAAGTATGATAGGAAAATATTTCTTCTAATTTGCTTTTTTTAAACTAGTGAGGTTGTAAAATATATAGTCATCATCTATATTTCTTTGTGAATCGTCTGCGAACTTTG
The DNA here is from genome assembly GCF_000151845.1 of Pteropus vampyrus. Lineage (NCBI taxonomy): Eukaryota > Metazoa > Chordata > Mammalia > Chiroptera > Pteropodidae > Pteropus > Pteropus vampyrus. Next base: position 7,617,300 of record NW_011888800.1, on the reverse strand, counting down.
CCCAATTTTCATTTGGAGTATTCTTTATCTTGTAGATTTTTAAGTATTTTAAGTTTCTTTTTTCAGTTCAAGGTTTGCCTTTTTAATTTTTTATGATGATTTTTGACATGTAAATATATTTAATACTTGTGGTCAAATGGAATCCTTTTTTCTTTTATGAATGACTTTATCACTTTTATGCATAGAAAATCCTTGTTTATCCTAAAACTTAGTAAATATTCACCTGTATTTCCTTCTTTTTAATAGGCATTTAAAAATATTTGACTCTAATACACTTGGAAGTAAAATCTGTTTCAAAGGTATTCATTTTTTAACACTATTTACTGAATAATTCTACCTTTTCCTGATGTTACATAAGACTTCTTCTTATGGTAGTTTACTAAATATTGGGATCTTTTGAGACCTTTCTCTTGCATCCTGTTTATCTGTTTATAGATTCTTATACCCACACCATACTGTCAAAAGTCATTTTAAATGTTTTAAGTGACTTTATTGTCAATTTAAAACATTCTTTAATAAATTGCAGCACAGACTCTTTTGATCTCATTTCTCTTTGTTTCCCAAATACTGTCAACCATCATTTCCTGTTATTCTTTCGGAGGAACTTTAAAATTACTTCATTAAATTCTTCCCAGAAAATCCCATTGGGATCCATTTGTATTGGAACTGCATTGTATCTTGGTGTTCGCTCTTCCCAAGCAGGAACTCAGCATTGCTTTTACTCAGACTTTCTGTATCTCAGAAAAGTGGTTGATTTACTCATAAAGGTTATATATACTTTTTTTAATGTTGTTCTTAGGTTATTTTATCCTCTGTCGCTTTATGAATCAGATTTTTTCCTTTATATTTTCTAGATGGATATATCTAGTATGTAAGATAGCTACCGATTTATTTTCTTTTCATTTTGTATCCCTTTGATTCAAGTTATTCTGACAGCTTTTTGTTAGATTCTCTTGGGTTTTTTAGATAGCTATATCAATTACATTCATGAATACTTTGTTTCATCTTCTGTTTCATATTTTATTATATTGGGAAGTGAGCATCTATATTAAGCTTCTAATTTTAATGGTAATGTATTTGTTGTTTAAGATATGATGTTAGCTGTTGGTTTAATATTTTATAAATTCTTCACATTAAGAAATTATCTTTCTATTGCTAATTTTGAAAGAATTGCATTTGAAAAAGATTAGAATGGATGATGAGTTTTATTAAATGCCTTTTTACCTTTTCCTTTAGAATGCAGTTCTGGGAGATTATTAATAGGTGTTCAAAGAAAAAAAAATGTTCTCTAGTCAAGTAACTTTGGGAAATGCTGTATTCTATAGTCTCCTCAGGAAGTTTACAGTGCTTCTAGATCAACCTAAAGTCTGTTGTCAGATTCATAAATTATAAGTCATAGCATAGAAAACACTTAATAGATCTTCATTGCATGAGCAAATGAATGAATGAATGGAAAAATAACAGGGCTGTAAGAAATTGGAAAGCATGTTGCTTTTGATTCCAGTAAACTTCCTCTCCCTTTCTTCTTCATTTCCCATCCTTCCATTCTCTTTCATTTTCCATCTTTCCAAAACAGCATGGAAAGTGGAGTGGAACAGCTACAGGGAATGGCATAGGTTAGACTGCAGTATGCTTTAAGCACATCTTGGCTCCATATAGTTTAAATTCCATTCATAGCTGGAAAATAGAGATGTGAAAAGGCTTTACCCAACAAATTCCAGTTTCTTGGTCCAACAGGTTACTGTCTATTCCCTTAGTAGGTCAGCAGTCTCAAATATATCATCTGAATAAGTATTTCTGGTAATATGTCAATAATTTAACCAAGGGAAAAACAAAAACGAAAATAAAAATTAGGTTTCACACTTACGGAAGACATTTTAAAATGGAAGTGAAGCTCGGCTTAACTTTGTTTTTCAATAGCTCAAAGAAGATTAAAATTTTAAAGTAGATGAGATGTTTGTTCAGGGATATCTGTTTCAGAATAGTTGTAGGAAAATACAACTGTTAATAGTTGTAGGAAATGGGAAGCTATTTAAATGCCCAATAGGAAATAGTAAACTAAATTGATATATATTCACCTTAGAACAGTATGCAGCCATTAAAAATTGCATTTTGAAAGAATTTTTAATGGCATGAGGAAAATCTAATGGTGAAAAAAATCTAGATGCAAAACTGTTTAAATACTTTGATCCCAATTTTATTAAAAAATATATTTGCTGAAAAATGACCGGATGGAAATATTTCAAGATGTTAAAAGCGGTCATTACTCTGTGCTAATGTGGTCTCATGCCAGCTACTTAACTTGCCTTAAGCACATTTTTCCCTCTTATAAGCTAGGGATAGGAGTACCTGCTCCAATGACAGTGAGGGTGAAGTGATAAAAAGTGTGAAAAGCCTTATAAACTGTACAGCATGGTTTCAGAATAATCTATTGTTTGGTAGTGTCTATAAGTAGAGGTGGCGGTAGTATCAACTTATGTATTTTGAACCATTTTATAAGAATTTTGTGATAATAAATGTTCGATTCTCCTCCTACTTCCATTTCTTGTTATTAAACATGAGGATAAACAAAGGAAACTGCTTTAAAAACATTTCCAGATTCAAGACAAATCAGAATTGAAGGACTAACCCTTTCTTTTCGGTCTCTCTACTAATAAATAGTGGATCAAGTATTATCAATAAATGCATAATGTAAAACTCTCTGCACTTATTATAAATTGAAATTATTTAAACTCATAGTCCCATATTTAAAAATAAGGAAATAAGACTGCTCTTCCACTGAACTCAAAAGTTGTACTTTGTATATTTTTTTCACATCTTCATGGTTTAAAACCTTAGTGGTACCCGAAAGAATAAAACGATTGTTGGAGTTAGTTTAATGCTCTTTTTTAAAAAAAATGTCCCAGGTCATATCAATGAATTGAACCCTCAAACTCTATGCACAGATGCCAGTGTGTGCACAAAGATTTTTTTTTTAATCTCATTTATTATTACACAAGCTTCTTCTCTAGATTTTCTTAAGAATTTTAATACTCATAATACACTCCAAATATATGTGCCATATTACTTTCAGAATGCTTGCTTAACTATTGAATACTACTACTAACAAGTCTTAGATTTGTATATTTGTTATTCATGGAATGTGTTCCTATAAAAGCTCCTGGTGGAGACTGACTCAGCCTCTCAAGCTCTGATTTAGGACAGGTAATGTTCTCACATGACTAGTAAGAAATTCTAGGTTCTAATAAAGCATTTAATCTATTTGAGCCTTAATTTTCTCATCTGTAAAATGGGGATAAAAATAGTATTTACCCTAGAAGGTACTTAGGATGGAATAAGTTTAAGAATGCGTGGATGAATGCCCATGAAGACACAGGAAAGCAGGGGAGACAAAATTTACAGCTAGAATTTTGGAATAATTTACCTCTTACAGTTTGTTTGTATTTTAGTCATTCTTAAGCTCATCTTTGAGAAGATGGTGCTTGTATACGTTGAGGCACTTTTCATCGTCTTGAAGATTTTTTCTTCTTGTCACATTTTTTTCTATGAAGTTAAAAAAAATTTTCTAGCCTGAGCAATGAAAGAAAAAAGACACTGTCCACATATACCTTTGCCTGAAAGCAGCTCCTTGAGCCTAGCCTGAGCATGGCAGCCAATGTACCCAGGAGCCATCTGTACAAGGCCGAACCGTGACCCTCAGAGGACAGGGACAAGGAGATGTCGTGTCTCCTGTCCTCCCCCCACACCCCCCACCCATCCCCTCCGCCCAGCTCCTTGGAATCCAAATGTCTGTATCTTTTTATGTTGACAACTTGGCTCAAGACTCTGGGAGCAATCACCACTGGAATTGGCAGACTCTCTGAGAACACAGGAAAAGGAGAGCAAGGTGGAGCCAGGGACAAAAATCCATCTAACGCACAGGATGCTCGTGCAGTGGGCTAGCGGCTCTGAACCGTGGTCAATTCTTTCTGTAGGCTTCCTGTGGCCTCTTATTCCTTTGAATTCTTGTTATCGCAGTAACACCACAAAGTCCCTGGAACTCGTGACTTTGGGAAAGCCTCTGAGGTGTCAGAAAAAAATTTAACACAATTGATTAGCATCGTGCATGGGGCTGTGTGAGTAAACCATTTTTGTACATCACACTTCAAGATCCACTCAGACTCTTTCTTTCCAGGTTGCTGGTTTTGAACCTCATCACTTCATTCTCACTTGGTTCATGTCAGTTCCTCTGTGTCCTGGTTATTCTTAGTTGTCTCACTGCCTTGCCATGTGCATGCCTGCCCAACAGTGTGACATAAGTGTATCTGAGTTTCACCATCCCCAGTGTAAAAAAAACAAAAACCTCTTCCGGGCAATCAGTGGGGCATGTCATATATTGACTCATGTATCTGACAAGTCCTACTTAGGGAACTAGAAGCTGGGGGGGGCGGGGGCGGGGGGTGTGGAACCCTAAGGTTGTAGAGCTAAGCCTAGTATAAGAGCAAAAGCTTTGGGCCAGGAGGGAGGAATTCCAGGCACCCAGTCCGGCATGGCCACAGGCAGGTTTGACCAGCAACAAGTCACATTCCTGCCCTCATCCTCAGTCTCTTCACCTGTCAAGATGTGGGGTTGAACCAAATGATTCCTCATAGACTTTGAGGCTCTAAAGTTCTGAGTGTGTGGCTTCAGCCCTGCAGGAAATAACTATGTATCAGAAGAAAAGAAACTTATTATTTTATAATTTATTCCCTGTCTCCCCTGTAGAGTGAAGACACAGGAAAGCAGCGCTTTTTGTCCTGTCTGTTCACTAATGCC
>NW_011888800.1:7603684-7610836 GCF_000151845.1 Pteropus vampyrus | reverse complement strand
ACTTGAATTCTAGCTTTGCTGATGATGACTTCAGACTAGAGATCCCAGAGCAGTTGTAAAACTGCATCTGGCCACAGACATGGGCCTGCCTGCAGGGGCCCACAAGCAAAGAAGTACAGTATCCATGGTGAGCACCATGATGGCCACAGGCACAGGGTACCCAGGGCCCACAGAGGAGGTCTCCCCAACGTGCTAGAGGGACAGGGACACTTCTCTAAAGGTGGTGGGCCTGAGCCGGGTCTTCCAGGATGCATAGGAGCTGGTTGGGTACACTTCTCTGGGGTGGTTGGTGTCTGTTGCACCAATGGAAACATGAATAAGAATTGTTGTGCTGAGCAAAGGCACACTTTCAAAAGGCTCGGTCTGCAAGATGTCTGATCTCGTTCACAGGGCTGCTTATACTTGGGAAAAAAATCGGTTTGTAGATTTTAGGCTTTGAAAAATTATTATTAGCGAAAGAGTAAAATGCCAAGTAGCAATTCTGCCAGACAGAACATTAACAGATAATTATTTTTAAAGTATATTTCTAATGTGAAATGCCATTCTCCTTTTCTTGGAGGTTATAGTTCCAGGTTTTTAAGTGCTTGTGTTAAAAATTGGTAGATCCAGGAAGCTTTCTGGCCTCTTGCTTTGTGACAACATGCTGTTTCTTTTTTTCCCCCCTCCCCCAGATACTTACTGGAGCAGGATTTCCCAGGCATGAGGATTGGTCCAGAGCCCACCACTGATTCCTTCATCGCTGTGATGTACGGGGAGACCGAGGGCAGCACCCCAGGGAATGCTTTAGTCGTGGACCCCAAAAAGCCATTTCGAAAGCTTAGTCGCTTTGGAAATGCTTTCCTGAATCGGTAAGGACCAACAAACTGTCATCTTTGGTCAGGTTATTAAAACTTTTCTTTGAATTTTTAGCAATTACATGTAAAGGTTCAAAAACAAGAACAGAGCATGTCTGTCTTAGGAGAGAGAAGTGATAGAGAATATGCTTATTATATTCAAATATTTGAGAGATTTTTCATGGGAAATGATCATTTACATCTATTCTGGGTAGCTTCAGAGGGCAGAGCTAAGGCCAAGGTTTGGACATTAAAAGGCCACACAGTATAAGGAACAGATTCCTAATAATTTGAGCTTCAGATTTTTATCTGAATTATTATCCAGAAATAGATCAAGTTGCCTTGTGAGGTAGTGAGCTGCCCATCACTGGCAATGTTAAATGATGGCTGGATAGCCACCTCTCAGGCATAGTATGCTTGGGGGCCTCCTGCACCGAGATCTCTCAGCCCAGAGGACCCCTGAGGTTCACTTGACACCAGATTTAGTCTGTTGATTATTTCAGGACTACTGCACCTCCTTAGCTGTCCCCTTATGCTTCTTACTCCCATGCTTTGAGCTGCTTCCTTCTACACTAGAGAAGGTCAGGGGAAATAGAGCCAAAACAGCACAAAAAGTTAACTTTGTTACAAGATCATTGTTTTATAGACGCGAAGTTGTAGGCTAGCTGAGGCCTGTCTTCATTGGAGACGTGTTTTATTTGCACTACCCTATAACCTTTCACAGAATTCTCAATGAAATAGGTGTGGGGGCAAGAACAAGGCGGCAGGTTCTCCCGGGTACAGCTCTGCACTTTCAGACGTGATCTGCTCTTACTTCCCTCTCCTCCTCTCTGCCACTCCTAGCGTTTTTTGTTGGGTTTTTTTTTTTTTTTTTTTACCTTTTCTCTTTCTTCTTTCCTGTCGCTTCCCTTGCCCCTCCATCCCTGCTTTTATATGTCTACTGCTCTAGACTAGTTAGTTTGGGGGAGTGGGCTACGAGAAGTACAGAGCCAGGGAGGGGTTAGCCAAACCTCTTTACGGAGAGGTGGGACTAGAGCTGACAGACAGGAGACTTGAACTGCACTTCTCCTTTTTAGATGTTTAAAAAAAAGTAGGAATGTATTCTCCCAGCTGACTGCTGTTGTCCCAGGGCTGATGTACCTCATTGTACACCTCCAGGGGGCTCCATTCACAAGGACTATGGAATAATTGTGCCGGGGTGCTGTGCAGTGGCTTTGCCGACGACGGCCCAGGCAACCTCCACAAGTGCCTTCTCTGAAAAACTAAATTCTCTAGGAATCCATACTCTTCTGTAAGGGCTTTTTAATGCTTCTATTATGGATGAAAGAAAGCATCCAAATAGCAGTGAGGAAACTTGGCAGTAGGATAACAGAAAGGTGCTGATGATGTAGATAGAAATTTCATGTTGTTGTTGACAGTGATTTGCAGGATACTGTCTGGGTGATTTTCTTTTCTACCTTCAGGATTCTCTCCTCTAAGAGGAGTTTACTCCTCCCCTCCAGAGCAGCATTGGTTGGCACCAAACATTGAGAGAAGTAGGGGTCGAGCCCAAGTGAGAAAATACCAGAGGGTCTCTTGAGACAGAGCGGACCATGTTTGAGGGGAAGCAAGGCAAGAAGCTCCCCCATCAGGGCCTGCCAGGAAGCCATGGTCACGGTGCAGGCAACAGCCAGGCTTTCTGTCCCAAAACGGGCCCTGGAAGGTTCCAGAGGCGCTGGAAAGTGTAGGGCACAGCATCCTTATCTGTGGAAGACTGCCTAGAGTCCTGTGGTTTCATTACCACTGCCCTTAGTCTTACTGTCTGTTTGCCAAAAAAAAAAAAAGAGGAATAAGCTGCGATCCTGTCTGATCTTGGAAGCTAAGCAGGGTTGGCCCTGGTTAGTACTCGGATGGGAGACCACCTAGGAAGACCAGGTGCTGTAGGCGTAAAAAATAAGGGATTGTAAGCTGACAAGATCCTTATAATCTGTGAGGTCCACCAAGGGTTGCCTCGCCTAAAAAAAAAAAAAAAAAAAAGGAATAAGCTGCTACTTTTTTCAAGTTCCCATTTCTTGAAGTCTATATTCACAAGGGAAAAACCAGGAAGAGTGGTAATGGCTTGTTTTATTTTGGCAAATGACTTACTTTCCTGACAAAATTTTATTTTCAAATTCCAAACATATAGCAAATGAGTATGGAAACATGTTCAGGAAAGATTTTGAATGGCTAGGTTCATTATGTCAAAATTTAAAGCTTGCTGAAAATAATCCATGCATTATATATTAAGTGTTAATTGAATTCAGAATATATACAAAAATAATAGCAAATAATTATGTGGATTTACTGTGTGTAAGATACTGTTCTAAACTTTATATTAGCTCTAAATCCTCACAAAAACCCTGTGACATAGGTGCTACTATTGTCCCCAATGTCGAGAGGAGGGATTGATCTATAGAGAGATTAATTTAACTTCTACAGGGTCACTCAGCTTAGTGGCCTTCTGTCTCATAGGCCATGCTAGTGACTGTTATACTGAACTGCCCAATGGTTTGATGTTTGGACTAAGAGTCATTGCCTCTTGCCTCCTATCTGACTTTGAAGGCTGTCCTCAATATAGCCCACCAACAATGATGAAGATGATGATGCCCCACATCATAGATTAATAATTTCATAGACACTATCTTTACAGGGTTAACAAGACAGGTGATGCTGTGGCCATTTTACAGATGAGGAAACCGAGAGCAAAGAAGTAAAATGACTTGCCCAAGGAGAGACAGAGAAAGGGCTAGAATTCAGGTTTCTCCTTCCCTTCTGTCAGCTACCCTGAACCTCACAAAGCACTGGCAAAGAGGAGTTTCTGTCCTTCTCATCCTGGTGGCCATGTATATATGCGAGGCTCACGTGTAAGAGATGTACCTCATATACGTTAATAACATACTTAAGCGTAAACAGCATGATTAAGTTGTATCTACAGACAGTGCTGCTGTTCACCCAGCATTTGTATAAGAAAGTCAATTAGTGTAAGACACTCAAATGTGTGTCTGTAATTTTAGCATCCCTGTGGGAACATCAGCAGGTTTGCTCTAAGAGCAGGCAAACTTCTTTTTACATAGCATACTTTCTGGGAATGAGGTCAAAATACAACATTTAGTAGGAAAGAAAATTGGTTTTCTCCACCTACTGAGCAACCACTAGTCATTACCCCTGGGATAGGGCCCCTTGCCTTGGCCCCTCATTACAGGACATTAGCTTGGGCATCTGACCCCAGGACACCTAGAGGGTAACACTGGCATTGAAGCATTAAGCAAACCAGTGGAGCTTGAGTCTCTATCTCCAAGGCTGGTTTTTAAGAAAGTAACAAGGAGTCTATAGTGCACTTCTGAGAAAGAAGACAGATTCCCAAAAAAGAAAGTTCAAATTATAGAAATTCCCTACTTGAACAATAAAAGGAGTTGAGTCCAAAACAAAAAGAGTTCTATGGGAACGACTTTAATGTGACATTCTGCAATTCCACCGTGCTGCTTTCCTTCCGAAAAGAATTCCACGGGCTGGCCGGTCTTGGAAATGCTCCATGAGAAGGTGGCTATTGAGGTTTCAAAGTCTTTTATCAGGAAGCAGTTCCAGTTCACAGAGAAGGAGATGCACAGACCAACAGCACCCTCAGGCCACAAGTCTCGGGAGATAACAGTGTATTTTGATCGAGAATTGGCTTCTGACATTTCCCCCTGCAGTCTGTTTTTGAATTGAATGTTTATGTTTTTCCCTCAATCTGCTTTTCTAAAATTGTCTTTTTTCAAATCCAGATAGCTACAGACATTGTTTTTAGTTTAGGATCTAGTATGATTTTAAATTGTAGTCTTCCACAGAAGAAATTCTTAATCTCATTTACTTCTTAATTGGGTTCTTTTTAAAAATAATTACTGGCCTTGGGAATTGAAATTTTGAAACTTCCTTTTCAGCTAAAGGAATATGAACAGTACTTCCAGTGCTCTTGTCATTTTAGCCAGGCCTGATGATAGTGATGATTTAAAAAAAAAAAAAAAAAACCCAAAAAACTACTGTTATACATTTGTGTAATGATTTATCAATAATAGAATACATATGTGTATTTTTGGACTGATACTCTATTTGTTACGTCTATGTAATTTAATGAAGCTTCATTAAATAGACTTTTTTTAGACTATGAATATTTCGTAGTTATTTAATATCATTGGGAATTTTTTAAAAACTGACTTAATACAATTATTCAACATTAATCCAGACATATGCTGGCTCCACCAGCTAATTTAGCTGCAGAGATTAAGAAAAATAGGCTCTTGCCAAGAATCACCTTGATTCACCAGCAAAAAAAAAAATTTTAACCTGAGAGATTAATTGGTTTTTTCTGTGTGTGATGTGCTTATCCATAATAAACTCCCTGAAGCTCTTCCATTTGATCTTTAACTTCAGGGTTATGGTGGCTCCCAGGTCGCTAAACCATTGCTTTTTATCAGCAGCTATCCATACAGTCCTGTCTGACATTCCAGAAAAACAGCTTTACTGCCTGGGTTCAGGCAGATTTTCCTGACACTGGCAGCGAGTGGCATATTGCACCTAGCTTTTCCCAAGGCTTTCCCCCATGAGAGTCAGAAGAAAGAGGCTTGATTTAGAAAAGTACATATTTAGGTTGAACCTAAACGTGAAATTGCCCATACTCAATCATCTTTCACTTGTAAAGTGGTAATTCTGTACAATTCAATCTAAGGGGCAACCACAAGCTTTTTGTAGTCTGGATGTGAAATTAAATTCCTCCTGAGCAGCGGAAGGTTATATCAGCCATATGTGGTAGGACCATGTAATAATTATTATAGGTTAATTGTCAAAGTCTTGTGTATATTGTATGTTATTTACTGTGCCAATTTAGGAAGAAGGTGTGTAATCTCTCTGGTCTTAGACTTATCAGTAAAGTGAGGTACTTTGAAACAACTCTGTACTGTCTCCATTGAAGCATAGGTTTACTTGAACCTAACAACCTGGGAGTCCTCAGGCTGGTGGAATTGCTCAGATACCTGCAGGAAGTAATAGGGTATGTGAGTAAAGAAGATGGCCAGAGCCTGGATCTTTTGCTTCCTCTTCACTGCCCCACTCTCCACCATTGGGTTGAGAGCAAATCACAAGTGGGAGCCTCTTGGGTGGGGAGTTCAGGACTATGGCGTGCCACTCCTTTGTTTCAAGACGTTGCCCTCTGTGTGATGAAGGTCCATAGTGGTGGTTCAAATGCATGAATGGTAGAAGCAGCCGACTAGTTAAGAACCTGGACTCTGGAGTCAGAACTGCCAGGTTAGCATCCTAGTTCTGTCACTTATCAGCCATGTGACTTGGCAAGTTGTGGTCTGTGATCCCTCTGTACCCCAGTCTCCTCCTTTGTAAAATGACACAAAGTCCCTACTTCTGAGATTGTGTCAAGAATTGACTTAACATGTATGGAAAGTGCTTAGAACAGTGCCTGACATGCAGTAAGTGGTCCACAAATGTTTGTGCCACTTTATTATTACTTAACTACTACACATCATTACATCTTCTGGAAATCAAAAGCACTATTAAGATACTGCCTGGTTCTTTTAAAATATTGATTATCAAAATGGAATGTTTTCAGAAAATGTATCACATCAGCCCCGGGTGAGGGACACTTCATAAAAGCTTATGTGAGGCTCTTGGGCTGAACCAGCACATGTCTGCAGGTTCCATGTGAAATGCAGAAGGCAAAGCATGGATACACTTCATGTCAGTCACTCGGGGAAGTAGTAGGAAATCCATCTACTAGATTTGAGACAGCAAATCTGTGCTTGGAAACATTTCAGCAGACACACATAGGAAGGGAAGGCCTGACCCACAGCTTACTGCGATCTACCCAAAGCCAATAACCTTGCTTATCACCTTGCTTTCTTAGAGCATAAAAGTAAGACAGGATTGCTTTGACAACATTGCATTAGAGTTTTTTCTGATTACAGTATATTTAAGAAAATGTGTGGTTCTAACCCGTAGAGTATGAGTCATACCTCTACAAGGGGTCTCAAAGCTGACTTGTGTTCTATACTCCTTTCTAAACCCCCCAGCCCCTCATATGTGTTTTCTTCCCCAGAGTGGAGCCCAGCTTTTCACACTACCCCAACTACCCCTTCTCGGGGTGCCTCCTCTTCCCTTCCCCCTCCTTTCCCGCTTCCTCTTCCCCTTTCTCCTTGAATTAGAATGTTAGTGTCCTCCTCTTCCCCTCTCCTCTCTCACTCCCTTCCTCTCTCTCCCTCCCTCTCTTCCTCCCCTCCTCTCACTCCTCCCTCTCTCCTTTCCCCTTCTCCCCTCT
>NW_011888800.1:7573947-7603634 GCF_000151845.1 Pteropus vampyrus | reverse complement strand
GCAGTAAGTGGTCCACAAATGTTTGTGCCACTTTATTATTACTTAACTACTACACATCATTACATCTTCTGGAAATCAAAAGCACTATTAAGATACTGCCTGGTTCTTTTAAAATATTGATTATCAAAATGGAATGTTTTCAGAAAATGTATCACATCAGCCCCGGGTGAGGGACACTTCATAAAAGCTTATGTGAGGCTCTTGGGCTGAACCAGCACATGTCTGCAGGTTCCATGTGAAATGCAGAAGGCAAAGCATGGATACACTTCATGTCAGTCACTCGGGGAAGTAGTAGGAAATCCATCTACTAGATTTGAGACAGCAAATCTGTGCTTGGAAACATTTCAGCAGACACACATAGGAAGGGAAGGCCTGACCCACAGCTTACTGCGATCTACCCAAAGCCAATAACCTTGCTTATCACCTTGCTTTCTTAGAGCATAAAAGTAAGACAGGATTGCTTTGACAACATTGCATTAGAGTTTTTTCTGATTACAGTATATTTAAGAAAATGTGTGGTTCTAACCCGTAGAGTATGAGTCATACCTCTACAAGGGGTCTCAAAGCTGACTTGTGTTCTATACTCCTTTCTAAACCCCCCAGCCCCTCATATGTGTTTTCTTCCCCAGAGTGGAGCCCAGCTTTTCACACTACCCCAACTACCCCTTCTCGGGGTGCCTCCTCTTCCCTTCCCCCTCCTTTCCCGCTTCCTCTTCCCCTTTCTCCTTGAATTAGAATATTTGTGTCCTCCTCTTCCCCTCTCCTCTCTCACTCCCTTCCTCTCTCTCCCTCCCTCTCTTCCTCCCCTCCTCTCACTCCTCCCTCTCTCCTTTCCCCTTCTCCCCTCTCCTCCCTCTTCCCCTCTTCATCTCCTTCTTCCTCTTCCTCTTTTTTCTGCAGTTACTCTCCTGGCCCCTCAGCCTGCTCCCTTGTCTATTGTGTGCTAACTTTACCACATCTGAACTGCATCTCGTTTTGTAGCTCACACATTTTACCTCTGCTGTTGTGTCAGGAGCCATGGGAGTTATTGAAACGTCACTGTGCAGAGGAAGTGGACAGATTGTAAATTTTTGAATCCCTCTGTTAACTTCACGCTAAAATCCAGGGGTCTTGTGTTTCAGAAATATTGATATTGAGTGCGAGCTTTTGGTTTTGGAAAAATATCAGCCTCTCCCAGGAATACTTTACATCAAGTAGTTCCACATATGTGCAGTTTTTCAGCGTTGGCAAATGTCTCCAGCCATCTGATAAAAAAGATGGGACTATGTTAAGAGACCGAATCATTACTGACAAGAAATGCGGTCCACCAGAGACATGCTCGGAAACCCGTTCCTACCCCCAATTCGAGAGAATTGAATGTGGTGGTTTTTCACTGTGAACTTACAAAGAATGTTTAGTGATCTCAGTGCATTCTATTCTCACAGATCTGCTCTCTCTGAGTATTGGGCAGTGGGGTTTATTTCAAGGTAGAGGGTGCAGGAGGGACTGGAGAAAATCAGAAATGAAGGGCTTCTCTTAAATTAACTTGACCCTTTATTTTTCACGTTATGAGATTTTCAGCATTATGGGTTGAGTTCTACTCAACTGACATCAGAACTATTAGGTTGCAGTCTCCAGCCAGTCGTGCATTTGAGGCATGACCCCAAGATGCCATCCATAACTGCTTTGTGCTTCAATTTTTCTAGCTATAAAACGATCAGATCTTTCTTACATCTTCCCGGGCTGACTTGAAAATCTAGGAAAGAATATGTAAGAAACTTATCCTAAACACCTTCAAATAAAGTTATTTCAAAATGTCAATAGTTGGACCTTTTGCTCAGGGCTGTCCACCCCTGCCCATCGGGCTGCTCCCACGTCCTTTCTGTGGCTGTGCTGTCCACACATGCACTGTGAAGGCTGGGCAGGCCTCCTTGTCCTGCATTCCCAGCATATTTATTTTCTGAGTAATCCTACCAGTTCCACTCAGTGGAAGAATTGAGCTTTCACCGAGGGTTTTCAAGCTTTCTGCCCACACAGACATTGGCAATATAGGAAAGGCGAGGCACTCTGCAGTTTCCTCCCTAAAATATGCAAATGCCTAACAGATCCACCTGGGCTCTGTTACCTGGGGTGGAGGAAACAAAGCATTTCCATCTGCCACTCTAGAGTTACACAGTGTGAGAGCTAAAAAGGACCTCACTAGCTCCTGGTCTAACTGTCTCCATTTATATATATGAGGAAACTGAGGCCCAGAGTGGGGAGCCTTTGTCCAGGGTCCCACAGCAATTTATTGGCAAAGGCTGAGCCAAACCTGAACCCAGGTCTGCTGACCCACAGGCCACACTTTCCCTCATCTCATTTGTCCCTCATTTTAACCTCAGGGGAAGCGAGATGAGGAGGAGAAGATAGTATCAGGGAAGTGATGGACAAGGGAGGAGGCTTGGAGAAGTTTGGCAGGGCCCTCTTAGGGCACCCCCAAGACTCAGAAGCACCTGGAGGATTTGGGGAGTTGCCCGCAGGTGCCTGCTCCACCCTGAGCCTGAAGCTATAGTGGGCACCAGGTGGGGTGCTGAGTCCTGGGTCATCAGACAGTGAAAACAGACCCCAGTACCTTCACTGACATATCAGGAGTAGGCAGGGGCTGGACAAGGAGCTCAGGATGCTCAGCCCAGTGTGGCAGTGACCCTGAAGGAGGTGTGGGATCCCTGGGAGGAGAAGCTCGGGACACTTGGCAGAGGAACAGCATGGAGGAGGCATAGGTGAGACAGATGGGCTTTGGAGTCAGGCTGACCTGGGTTTAAAGACCAGCTCTGAGTGACGCTAAGCAAGTCACTTAAACTCTCCGAGGTTAATTGTAATTTCTTCCTCATGAGGTTAAAATGAGGGACAAATGAGATGATGTTGTAAAATACCTAAGTATTCAATAAGTGTTCGCTAAAATCATAATTAGCAGCAGGGGATTCAGTGGCAGGTAGCAGGAGGTGCCAGCACACCCTCCCATTCCTGGTATCTAGTCTCTGTAGCACCAGTGGGATGCCAACAATCCCCTCCAAGCCCCCGCTTTACCACAGATGATGTCAGTAGCCCACAGAGGCCAAGGAGCTCCGTAGTTAGTACAATTTCTGACCCCACCTTTGATCCTTTTCTTCCAGGTTCATGTGCTCCCAGCTGCCCAATCAGGTCCTGAAGAGTATCAGCATCATTGACAGCCCTGGCATCCTGTCTGGGGAGAAGCAGCGCATCAGCCGAGGTCAGTGCCCACCCCGCCCCACCACTCACCCGGTGTTGTCCGACGCTCTCTCTGCTGTTGGCGGAGGGTTTCTGTCCCCATCAGATTCTCTCCATGCTCCAGGACACCCTAAGCATCCCTGGGCATCCCCGGGATACAGAGCTAAAAAGCCCCCAAGAAGTAACCAAGAAGTCATAGCATCAAAGGCTCTGCCATTTCATTGGAGAAACTTGCCAGAGCCTTAGCCATAACCTCTTAATGCCTTTAAACACTGTCATCTACTACTAGGACCCACCTCAGATGAATCTTCAGATTTTAAGAGGAGACATATCACTGGCTAACCATTCACTTGGACACATATGTCAAAAAATAAAGGAGGCAAGCTAGTGACCAGGGAGAGGGGCCTTTGCAGCTGCTCTCCCTTCCCCATTGGCACATATTCCGCCCAGTTGCCTCTGCAGCATCCTTCCATTGAATAAGCCTTTATTGGTATCTGCTTGGCACCAGACACTGTACTATGAACTGGGGGTTCAGCAAATACAGGTGCAGTTTCCACCCTTAAGGAGCTTAACGTTCTAATGAGGAAGACAGACATTAATCAACTTACCACAGAAATAAGTGGAAAGTGCGGGCCGGGATAAGCATTCTGAGATGGGGACTGTGTGTAAGGTATAAGGAGACCTGGCCTGGCCTTGGGGTGTTGGGAAAGGCTCCCCAGAGGGCATGCATTTGAGCCAGAATCTGGAGGCTGACTAGGTGCTACCTAAGGGCAGCTCTGGAGTGGGGAAGGAGAGATTGACTGTGACGTGTTCAGAGATCGTTGGAGAATAGAAAACGCTTCTGGAGAACAGCGGTCTGGGTTTCTTCAGCCTTCAGAAGACAGTAACTGTTTCCAGCCCCTTGCCTGTGGTTAAACGAATGGGCCCGCTCTCTCTCCCACCCTTTTAGAGAAAGGGACCGTCTGGGGCAGAGCAGAAGACACAGTTTACTTAGAAAATTCCTGACTGGGAGGGCACTGCGATGGATTCCTGTGGTCATAGACACAGGTGAAGTTCCCTTCACCTTGGCTCTTAAAACAAAAGATAGTTCCAGGCTTGCTGGGAGGAAGAAGATGGAGCCGATGAATTGCTGCCGTCACTTCTCACTGATACCTCCTCACCACCCCTTGAACAGCAAGTCAGCAAAACTGTGTTCAGAAGTGTTAGCTTGCCAAGGTTGAGCAGTAACCTGTCGGGGGGTCACAGCCATGGCTTATGGCCAACAGGGCGAAAACTCCCTCGGCGTCTCTGAAGCAAAAGTACAGTTACAGAGGCCAGAAAGAGCTCGAACGCAAAGGTACCATGGCAGGAGTACATAATGGGCTTCCTTGGTCTGTACACCCTCCTTTCTGATGGCATTTCAGAAGCACTGACTGCGTAGTCTCCATGGACTCCCCCAGAGCCTTGCTGTCTGTGCCTTCACTCATTTGCTCAGGGACTTGGTTGGCCATTAGACTGCCCTGAGGCCTCCAAGAACATTGCAATTACAGAAAAAGTCAGGTTATTACTAGTCTTTTCTCATAAATATCTTTGATGGTTTATTTTCTGTTATAAAAGTAATGTTTATTATAAAGCATTCAAACAGTGAATAGGGGTATACAAAAATCTCTGTCACAAATAACAATTTTTAATGGTTTTCTCTGGCTCCTTAGAGACTTTTTCCTATACATGGACAACACATCATTTTTAACAGAAATGCAATTACCATGCACATTTTCTACAACTTGATTTTCTCCATAATAGTCTCCCTCAGACATCATTCTTCCATACCCCTACATTCAAATTACTTTATTCCTTTTAACAGCTGCTTAGGTTCCATCAAAGGGACAAAACATAGTTTATTTAATTTGTGGATATTGTGATGATTTATAATTTTTCACTCTTACAAATAGCGAAAGATATCCTTTTTTATATTGATGCCTCACTGCCAATAAATTTTTTTAAGAGCCAGTTTAGGACCATTAATTTGGCCCCATGAAAGTTGCTCTGCAGACAAAATATTTTGTTTTCGGAGGAAGATAAAGCGAACCCACGTTCCACAGCTTTTCCGAGCTGCCCGTTTCACTGCTTC
Source organism: Pteropus vampyrus (assembly GCF_000151845.1). Classification (NCBI taxonomy): domain Eukaryota; kingdom Metazoa; phylum Chordata; class Mammalia; order Chiroptera; family Pteropodidae; genus Pteropus; species Pteropus vampyrus. The sequence goes on along the minus strand of NW_011888800.1, from coordinate 7,598,317 downwards.
TACATGTCTAACTGAAGCATGCTAGAGAAACATGTGATCCTTGTGATAAATATTTCTTTTTACCTCTAAATTTTAAGACCTCAAGGTTTTAGCTTCAGCCTTATCCATTGCTTTTCATTGGTAGGCGTTTGGCTAGTTCTGATTATCCATATCCTTCAGGGTTTTTCCTTTGATTAGTAATTATAAATGTCTTTCAAACTGTAGCTCCTGTACAGCAGAGTAGCGTGGCATGATCCTTTCAGGACGCTTTGAAGATCAGTTCTTTTTAACACTTTATAATAATCTGACTCATATCCTGGTCCGACTTACTGCGACATTACTTACTCACATCCTATGCACAGAAATAGCACGTATGGTTCCAACCAGTCAGCCAGTCCCTGCCATCCTGACAGACAAAGCAGCTGGTGAGGAAGGACCAAGAATTGCAAACAGTGACAGCACTACGCATGCAGCCAGAGTTTCCAAGCTTGAGTTTCACGCCGTGGGTGGGCACAGTTGGTGGTTGGAGTCACTCAGCTGACAGTTCCAACACACTAACCCCAAAGAATATGTACTGTTTTAAAGAGGCTTCAGCTTAAACTATTACAAACAGCACTACATTCTTACACATGCTCATATCTGCTTCGATTCCTTCAGCTTCATAAATCACAGCACCACCTTCATTTATGTCAATATGGAAGGAGGTACAGATTTTGACCCCCACAGAACATTTGAAACATCCACATTGACTTGACCAGTGGAGCTTTGCCTCTCTTGTTTTCGTCCCTTAGTGCAATTGAGCAGTCTCATCAAGTAGGTCCCTCTTGCACGTTTAAGGCATATCCTCAAAGTGTGTGTTTACGATAGTGGTATGAGAACAGCCACCATGTGTTGAGCTGTGTGTCTACACTATGCTCATCATTTAAGATTTGCTATCTAAGTTAAACCTGCACACAGTCACACACAAACAGAAGCTAAGCCCTGGCCAAGGAAACCCCCTCACCTTCACTCCTCCTGGAAACCAGAGCCTTCTAGTGATTGTGAGAATTCTTTGCCCAGCTGCTGAGCAAATAGGTGACTGAGCTTGGCATCTGTACAGAGTAAAAACTGTTGACAAGATGCCACTTTTGGAGAACAGGCTCAGAATGAGTGCTTCAGGCAGTTGCTAAAGCCTGAAGCTATAGTGTGAATCCAGTCTACCCTCTGGCCTTCAGGGCTATGCAGCCCTGGCTGAGAGCATGCTGGACAGACAGTGCATCTGCAGGAGGAGGTGGTGAGTGCGTGGTGACTGCTGAGTACCTCCAGCAAGACCTGTTAACTTCAACACAGAGTTCTCCTCATCAACATGGGACAAGTCAGATGGAAAGTGTGGGGTGGGGGGTAGAGCATTGTACTGCTTTGCTGGAGGTTGAATGGGGAAGGAGGACTTGAACTGGGAGAGCCGGTATCACATCATCACTGGCAGGTACCCCCAGTGCATTGCCCAGGCATCTCAGAGCTCTGGGGACCAGATGGCCTAGTGAGGGTGTATCTTCAGAAAAGAGTCCCGATGCCTTAGTGGTGAAGCAAAACTGGGGACTCTGAACCTGAGGTTCAGTCACATGTCTCAGCTCACCTGTGACCCATTCTTCCTCGTTCAGGCTTCTCTCTAATGACAGCATAAGCCTGGTTTCTTTTTATTCTGTGCTGAGTAGAGTGGGCAAGTGTGGTTACAAGGAGGACATGGCATTTCACAGTCATTGCTCTTGTCTAAGCCAAAGTCATAGGTGATGAGAAGAAACACTTGACATTTCTACATGAGGTGTTAGGTTTGAGGCATAACCTGGCAAACTCACTCTTATGTTAGAAGTGACCTATACCAAAAGAATGTGTCTTAGCACAGCCTTCTCATCAGCAGAATCTTAACACTTACCCTAGAAGTCAAGTCACTGCATTCCTTGCCTCCCTGCTGTGTGCTCCAGAATAAATCCAGAATTCAGAGTCAGCATTTGAGGGGAGTCAATCTGTTCTGTAAATAAAATCCACTAGAGTAATTGATTTTGGAGCAATTTTTAGTATACTAATTCATATGGAAACCTGTTACTCTTCAAATTTTCTTTTGTTTACTTACAGTTGGCAGAAAATTTTTAGGAACAGAAAATTGAGCTTAGTTACTAAACTGTAGCTCTCTTGGCTAACATAAAGAATTCCCATCAAAAAATTTAAATCATTTCTTCAATTAAAAAATGAATCCCATCAAGCAGGAATTAAGAACATTATGTTTATCATAATTTTATTCTAATCAAGTAATAGCTACCTAAAAGTCTTACAAACTTTTTCTTGATTCTTTTCTTGTAACCAATAAAAGAATGCCTGGATTCTTAAGATTTTCCAGATTATTTTCTTGAAGTGGATGGGTGAAATCTGAGTCAGTTCATTCTTGAGAAACATTCTTTGCCCCTGATGACAGCATCCAAATTTTTTACCCTTATGTGGTGAGAAAGGAACACGTTTATGCACACATCTGTATTTGCATTCTCAACCTCTTATTATTCTGGCTCCTGGACTCTTTGCTTCCTAAAATATTGTTTATTTCTTGCTGAACCTAAACATCATCTAGGATTTATTTCTGGACCTGGCATGAATGCAAGTGTGTTCCCAACTACTAGGAACAATCCTCTGGGTTCTGGCTCCAATCATAATGTCCTTGTCTGACAAGAAGAACACACCGTGAAAAACTCTAATGTGGTAACTGGTGGACTTGTCCATCTACTTAGCACATATATATTTGGAATGTGCTGTTTTAGCAGCAAATATTCCTGTGGTTTCCTAAGAGTATGAGGTTCTGTGTAGCCTTCAACAGACTTGACTTTAGTAACAAAAATAATATTGTTTTTCCCTTTTAAAAATTTAATTAACTCTAAAAAAACTCTCGATCTGAATTTTCTAATAGACGTGCCTCTTCTCCCAGGACGAACAGCTTGTCAAATGAAAGTTAGAGGATATCTTCTTCTGGTGTTTAAGCCTTTCTCTATATAAGCTTTTTTCATTATAAGCCAATGACTAGAACTGAGAAGATAGTGAAAAATAAAAGGGCAGAAAGCGTTCTGCTAGTAAAAACAATAAATAACAGTAATGCATGAAACAGAAAGTATCTCACTGCACTTCAAATAACATAACAGACAATAGTGTTCGCTTCAAAATCATTGATTAATGTTTTAACATTTACAAACAGACATCCTTAGGTTCTCTTGATTTTGGCAACATTACAGGAAGCCATCAAGAATAAAAAAGGCATTCAAATACTGAGAGATAAACTTGAACAGGCAGTTTTAAGAGTCTGCCAACACAGCTGAGGTACCCAAACATAATATCACAAAATAATTGATAGACCTGGAAAATAGAGCAAAGAAATTCCAAACTGTAATCAATAAAGGTGCAGAAAAAATAGAAAAGACAAGACCAAACCGTAATCAGAGAAGTGCAAACACACCTACTTGACATGTTTTTTGAACTTGAAAGACAAAAAATCAGATTTCGAAGGCTGTCCAAAGAAATCAAAGAACATTTAGAGATGTCCAGAGAAGAATGGCTTTCCTCTCAGGCTTTGGAAACCGTAAAGACTAGAGAAGAAAACACACACACGCACACACTCACTCACTCACCACTCACTACCACCACCACCACCACCACCACTCCCACCTTTCCCTTTACAAGAACAAGAAAGCTTAGAGCAAAATGTTAGCCAGATTCGACAGCAGCAAAGACCCTTCTAAGAAGCACTGGGAGAGCTGAGACTAAAAAGACTTCAGAGACCAGCAGCTTGTCCAAGGCAGGAGTGCGATGGCAGGTAGAGCTATCACTGAGGTGGCCCTCACAGCCAGGCTGCAGGTCTAATTGCTGAACTTCATGAAAAATTTCTGAGAGGAGCCTGTGATGCCTCCCGAGTACCCCTGGAACAAGGAAGTTTGTGCCCTACTTGGGTAGTTTATAAATAAGAGTAGAAATAATAATTGGGGTGGGGGGGGTCATTGTGAGACAGCACTGTTCCCTCCTTCATTCTGGTCACCGTGCAATTACAGATAGAGCTTAGGACCGTCCCAGCTTTTCTTTAGTACTTCTCAGAGTTTATATTTTTATTTGAGCTTTTACCCCAGCTTTTCAGCAGCACCACAGATCTTTTCTATAACCTACACTCATCAGTCTGTAAACCCAGAATCAAACGAATTGCTTGTTTTGGTACCATCAAAGAATTTACGTCCCTGGAGGCAGGTTGTCCTGCATAGTAAAGTGGACAGTGTATGGACAATAGAATTCCTGGATTCCAATTCAGCTCAGCCATTTACCAACCGTGTGGCCTTGAAAAAGTGGTTAATTTCTCTGTAAAATGAGGGTAATAGTACCTACCGTATACTGTTGTAACTGAGCGAATACCTAGGACACAGAAGATAATGCCCAGCCTAGCACAGAGTACATGCTCAATAAATGTTAATTGTTATTATCTTCATCATCTCATTGTATGGTCATAATTGTTGAAGGCCAAAGAGTTTTCAAAGGTTGCATTTAATTAGCCTTTATATTGATTTATTACCTCTTAAAGTTTTCTGTCTCATAGAGTAGGGAAATGTTTGTCAAGTTATTTGAAACGTAAAGTTTGTTGTTCAGGGATTGAATATGCTATTTTAGGATAAGTGTTTCTACCTTTTTTCCACATTATCATGGTCATTTTATTGATGATCAGCTTTTAAATTTTGAAATCATATGTCTCACTGGAAGTAGAAAACAAATAACACTGATTATTCAGTTTTAAAAATATTTAATGGAAAAAGAATTTTAAAATAACAGCTTGTGTGTTTGTCTCTGTGTGATCTTTTTGGCATTTTTCTTTTTTAGAAGTGATGGTATAAAAAGCGATGGGTAATATTAGGGACATGCTAAAGATTTTTCATTCAATGCACATTTATATTGATTATTTAGTGAGTGCCAAGCACTGTCCTGGATGCCAGCATTCAAAATGAGTGAGACACAGGCCCTGGCCAGGGTGCTCACATGCTGTTGGGGTAGATGGACCTGCAAACAAGCCCTCTTGCCCTGTATATTACAGAAGTTCTGATCAAGATGTGCAGTGAGCAGAGGGACCCAATAGCCTCCAGTGGGGGATGGGAGGTAGGCAGAGTCAGCAAAGCTTCTAAGAGAAAGAATTCTTCTTCCCTTTTTTTGTGGGTTTTTTTTTTTTTCAGGGGAAAGATTTCATTTTTCTTTAATTTTTTTCTTAATTCAGTGAGTGTTTTTTGTTTTGGGTTTTTTGTTTGCTTTTTGTATATTTACAGAGTTGTGCAACCATTACCACAATCAATTTTTGAAGATTTTCATCACCCGAAAAAGAAACTTTGTACTCATTAGCGATCACTACCCATTCTCCTCCTCCCCCCAGATGCTGGCAACCACTAACCTGCTTTCTGTATCTGTAGATTTACCTATTCTGGACATTTCATATAAATGAAATCATACAACATGTGGCCTTTGTGTCTGGCTTCTTTCACTTAGCACACTGCTTTCAAGGTTTATCCGTGTATTAGCATGTATTAGTACTTCATGCCTTTTTATGGTTGAATAGCATTCCATTGCATGGATTTACCACATTTTTTTTTATTCATTAATTGACGGACATCTGGGTTATCTCCACTTTTTTGGCTATTATGAATAATGCTGCTACGATTATTCATGTACCAGTTTTCGTGAAAACATGTTATTAATTCTCTCAAGAGTATACTTAGGAACAGAATTGCTGGATCATATGGTAACTCAATATTTAAATTAATATTTTGAGGAACTGCTAGACTTTTCCAAAGTGACTCTACCGCTTCACATTTCCACCAAAAGTGTCTGAGGGTTTCAGTTTCTCCTCATTCTCATCAACACTGTCATTTCGATTAGAGCCATTTTAGTAAGTATGAAGTGGTGTTTCACTGTGGTTTTGATCTGCATTTCTCTGATGGCTAATGATGTTGAGCCTTTTTCCATGTGTTTTGTTGGCCACGTATATATCTTCTTTGGAGAAATGTGTATGTAGATCCCATGCCCATTTTTAAATTAGATTATTTGTCTTTTTATTGTTTAGTTTCAGCATTCCGTATATTACATACTAGTCAAATATATGATTTGCAAATATTTTGTCTAATTTTCTGCATTGTCTTTTACTTTACGGTGTTATCTAAAGCACAAAAGTTTTTAATTTTAATGAAGTCTAATTTATCTATTTTAATTTTTACCACTTGTGCTTTTCATAACCCCAGCTCATGAAAATTTACTAATATATTTTTTATGGGAGGGTTATAGTTTTAGCACTTACATTTAAGTCATGATACATTTTAAGTTAATTTTTCTATATGGCATGAGGTTAGGTTCCAACTCGATTCTTTTGTATGCTTATATTCAGTTTCCCAGCACCATTTGTTGAAAAGACAATACAGCTGATCCTTGAACAACATGGAAGTTAGGGGGCTGAACATGGGCAGTCAAAAATCTATGTGTAGCATGTGACTCTCCCCAAAATTAACTACTAATAGCCAGCTGTTGACAGGAAGCCTTACCAATAACATAATAGCCAATTAACACATCTTTTGTATGTTATATGTATTATATACTATGTTTTTACAATAAAGTAAGCTAGAGAAAAGAAAATGTTATTAAGAAAATCATAAGGGAGAGGAAATACATTTGCAGTACTGTACGTATTTACCGAAAATAATCTGCATGTAATTGGACCCACACAGTTCAAACCCATGTTGTTCAAGTGTCACCTCTATGTTCCCCACTGAATTGTCTTGATCCCCTTGTTCATTGGCTATAAATGCAAAGGTTTAATTCTGGACTTTCAGTTCTGTTTCATTGACCTGTATGTCTGACCTTATGAAGCGGCTCTTGATCAGAGTCTGCAGATGCACCCATCAGCCGGCAAGGTCAGGGCTTCACAGGATAGGGGAGGATGAAGTGAGGTGAGAAAGTAAAGCTCTTAGCACCTGTCCAGTACATAGTCAAGGGAAAGATAACCGTGGCAGCTCTTACTATCACTTTTCTCTCCTAGACGGCAGAAAGAGGGTATGCAAATCAGGGAGAGACATGTGAGCCCAGTGCCCTTTGGAGGAATGCTAGCTGTGCACATGGCTGGGACAAGAGTATATGGCAGGTAGGCGCACATGTCAGGAGACCATGGTTTTGTCCTGAAGGCTGCGTGGAATACTGATGGGAATGAAGTGGAGAATGACGTGGTAGAGAATTCTGTGGAATAGAACATATGTTCATAGGCTCAATTGGATCATGAAGCCATTTTTATATTTAGAGCTCGAGCTCAGTGACTTGTCTCTGAGCTTTGTTTGGATTTGGCAGCAACAGAAAAGCGTCCATCTGCAGAGCCGGAGCCAACCTAGTGATTTGTTGGCAGATCCTGTTTTCCCATCAGTGCTAAGGCCGGTCTGAGGTTGGATTGTGAGGTGTTGGACATCACTTGTTTCTTGGGCCTCCAACAGGAAATCCTGGTTTCTTTTTGTTTGGGGGAAGTTTGCTGACAAACACATTCAAGGCTCCTTTTCCGTCATTGCCACGGGAAATTCCACACCAGTGTTGCTGCTTCTGCCCCTAATCTGAGCCGTCATTACTGTGACTCAGAATGGCATTTGCCAAGCCCTGGCAGTTATTTTTCATTTTTGTTGATATTTTAAAGAATGACCTTTTCTACTCAAACTTTAAACCTACCTAGACTTCTAAATGAAAAACAAAATTTTGGGGGAGTCGAGAGAGGTTCACTTCTCTTACCTTCTATATAGAGCAGCTCATTATCATAAAACAGCTTACAGACATTGGGATACAAAGGTTAATCAGAAAAGGGTTGCTCCTTACTCTTTTGATCAGTATAACAATAGCTAATACTCAGTGCATTGTTGAGTGCTTTTCATATGTTATTAACTCATTTGCTCTTCACAAAAGCTTTATGAGGTAGGAACTATTATTCCATTTTATAGGAGAGAAGACTGAGGCACAAAGAAGTTAAGTAATTTGCCCACAGTCCTAAAGCAAATGTGACAGCTAGTCTCAAAAGCTGCCTGCTTATCCCACCACACCTACCACCATGAACCACCCCTCCGAATATTCATGCCCTGGTGCAGCCTCCTCCCCTTGAATCTGGGATGGCCTTCTGACTCACTTCTGATCAGCAGAAGTAATGCTTTATGACTTCTCAAGTCTAAATCATAAGAATCCCCGAAGGTTCTACCTAGATCTCTTGGCATGTTTGTTCTGGGAAAGCCAACTGCCATCTAAAAAGTTCAACTACCCTGAGACCACCATACTGTGAGGGAAGCCCAAACTAGTCACATAGAGAGGAATGGGGCTCAGGCATCCTCCAGCTGTTCCAACTAGCCCAGCTCAGATGTGAGTGAAGAAGCCACCATGGATAGCCAGCTCAGTGTATCCTTCAGATGGCTTCGACTTCAACTCCCATCCATTATCCATCTGAGAACCACCCAGCTGAGCCCAGTCAACCCTTAGACCAGAGAAAATAATAAGTTGTTGTTTAAGCCACTAAGATAACCAAAGAAGCTAGTAAATGGCTGAGTGGGATTCAAACTAGATAGTCTATTTCCAGAGCATGTGCTATCAACCACAAGAGAGTCTCTCTCGCTCACACTCTCTCTCTCTCTCCCCCACCTCTCTCCCTCCCTCCTCCTCCTGCACCCCCCCCACCGCCACACACACACACACACACACACACACACACACACACACACACATACTGAGAAGGCAGCACTGGGGAAGGGTACCATGTAGGGCAAGTTTCCATGTACTTGATGGTTTTCCTCTGCAAATACTGAATCTCATGGGGGTTCGCTTTAGTGATTTTTGATAGTAATCTTTGAAAAAGACCATCCTGCACACCATCTTGCATTTTCATTCAAAGGATGTTGGAAAAGGGAAGAGGTTTGCTTACATTGAATGTCTGCCATACACCACACTCTGGAGATGCTTTCTGGTCCATTTCTTAAGCACATACTATGTGTCAGATGCCAGGCACTTTAGTTTTAGCAACCGCAAGATAGACCCTGTGTCTGCCTTGCTGGAGCACACACTGAGCCCAAATGCAAGTTGAAACGAAGACTTGAAGGAAACAATTTCTGAGTCCCACAGCAGGGGCATTCCTACTTTAGATGGATAGTGAGAGGTCTCTGAGGGTGGCATTTAGGCTCAGACCTAAAGAATGAAGGGATGAAGGGACCAGCCTGGCAGCGGGTTGGGTAAGGACATTGAAGGCAAAGGCCAGAGGGTAGGTAAGACCTGGCAGGTTCGGGGAAGGCTGGAGGTTGGTAAGTAGCTGAGAAGTGGTGGGCAGTGAGGTCCGAGGTTGGGTGGGCCTGCTGATATGAATTGTTCACCTTAGAGAAGCACACAGGTTTTATTCTGAGAGGAACAGGAAGCCATTGAAGGATTATCTTTTATAACCTCCTGATTATGCAAAATTGTCACTATGAACATTCAGGTGTTCTCTTACTGGGCAATACCAAAACCAGCACTGGGTCTGCCTCTCAGTTTCTATCGGTTTGTTTGGTTGGTTGGTTTTCTCTTCCCTTGACCTCAGGCAGTCACTGTCATTTCTTCTTCTGTTGTACCCATTCTCAGGTCACCCTCTCCCCTCTACTCCCCTTCTGCCCTTGAGTCAGTGAGGCTATGAATGAAGCCTAGAGCAGCGATTCTCAGGTTCCAGGGAGCTTGTTAATACACTGCTTCCTGGCCTCAAGCACACACAACTTATACAAATTATTGGGGGGTCCTGAGGTGGGCCCAGAAAGCTGCCTGCCCAGGGGCTCTGGTGCAGTAGTTCCCCACTTGAGGAATCTGGGGTAGTATTGAGATTGCATTCTTCTATGTTCTCTGCCACTCCCAAACCAAGTGAAAGCAAAGATCATCTCCAACTTGAGAAACTGACCGAAACAGACCTGAGCTGTGTTCCACGTCTCCATTTCACCAGTGTGAATGCTGCCTTCGGAGGACAGGACAGAAGATGGAAGTGAGAGAGAGGGGTCTCTGGGTGGGGTGAGGTGCAGCCCAGCACTGGGCTGGGCTCTGTGACGAACCAGCACCCTGCCAGGTGAGAGCTCTGAAGCGGGGCAGAGGTAACTTTACCCCATGGGTGTGACCACTCTTGCATTAAATTTGTGGGTGTCTGACAGAGTCCTGGTCTGATGCCGCTGTTCTCTGCCTGTGCCTTCACTCCATGGACGAGCACTTCAAACCATTCTAGACCTCTTTGTCAGGTAGGGTTTTTAGGAACCTCTAAAGAAAAATAAGGAATTTTAAAAAGATTTCTCATTTACATTTTCAAATGTTTAAAAACTTCACTGCTATAACGGGGGGCATTCTTGTTACACAGCCTCTATCCCTACTGTTATGTGGCAAAAGCTCTCTCCTCCTAATCACTGTGCACCAATGGGGGACTCCCAGACAGGAGGTGGGAGTGACATTGTAAATGCAGGGCTCCAGGCGGGAGAGGAGCAGTATAACAACGTAAAGAAACGCTGGCCTGAGACATTTTCCCATTTTCCTTGCTCTTCCACTCACCAGCTGGGTGACCCGTGCAAGTTACTCTATCTCTGTGAGCCACAGTTTCTTCCACTATAAAATGGGGAAAAGGTACTTTCCCTCACAGGGCGGGATCTTGTGGGGATCTGAATAGTCTGTATAAATACCTAAGTGCTCCATAGACATGAGCCGTGAAGCATGCAGAGAATAAGAGGACCCACAGTATAGATGGAAGTTAGGCGTCATGTTTGGCGGGTAGGCATCTCGAGATGGTGGATGTGGAAACACTTAAAATAGTGGCACTTTCAGGGCATCTGTGTTTTCCATAGAAGCAGAGAGGAGGTGATGAGGTGCAGGTAAGCTCACTGTGGTCCCTGGAGGTGTGGGACCCTCAGTTTACACTTTTAGAAAGTGAGGGCATTCTCTTTCCCAGGGTTGTTTGAAAATGAAACAAGGTGTATACACCATCTAGCGTAGACTCCTGTAAGTAATTGGTGGTTGAATAACTGTTTATATCGTGGAACTGGGGTGGTCCCGGAGTAGGCTGACTAAGATCATAGGGTCAGCTCAGCCAGGTGCTCCAGAGTTTCCCCAGGGAGAGCAGATGGTGACCGAGTCCTAAGAATCAGACAGACAAGGACCTTGCTCTTCCAGGGACCCAAAAAAGGAGGTGTGGAGTGGTAAAGAAAAAATTCGGACTTGACAGCAGAGCTGTGGAAAGAATGCCAGGAGAATGCAGGAATGCAGGCGAGGGCTGGAGTGGGGGGGAACCTGCTAAAGAGGGTGATCTGAGGGAGGTGTTCTCCTGGGACAAAGGGCCCAGCTCTTGTCACTTTTCCAGTTCTCTTTTGTCAATATCCTCTTCCTTGTACCTGGGGATATTTCTCACATGTGCTGTTTCCTCAAGAAACCTGAAATTCTCCTGGATTCTTTTAGTCTCTTTCTCAAAACCACCTTCTGTTTGAATTCAAATCACGACGCAAGGCACAAGTCAGGCCATCGATTCAGCCTTTTACCTTTTCAGGTACCCTTCAGGAGTACCACCGTTTTGTGCAAATGTATATACGTGCTTGGGACAAAAAATTCAAGTTATAGAAAGTTAGATAGGGAAGAGTGTCTGTCCCACCCACATCCCTTATATCCTCTCCCGGGACAATCCCTGTCAGCAGTTTCTCGGGATTCCTCCCAGAGTGGGAGGACTCTCTGCACACTGCTGTGCGCCAAGATTTTTCCACTTAGCAGCAAATCTTGGAACACATCCATATCTAGACTTTAGAGCTGCCTCCTTCTTATTCCGTCGTATAGATGTGCCAACATTAATAGCTGGTATCCTTTAGATGGATGACATTCTGGCTATTTGTAATCTTTAACTGTTACAAACAATGCCACAGTGCATATAGTTTTGCACATACTCTGCAGGTATATACAGTTTGCACAGAAATGTGCAAATGTAACTATAAGATACATTCCTAGTAGTGGAACTGATGAATCAAAAGAAACCGTGGACTTTTTACTGTGTAGCAGATGCCAAATGCCTTCTCTAGATGATGTACCTTTTTACCTTCCCACCAATATCGCAGAAGTGCCTATTTCTGCATATCGTCCCCAGTTCAGGGCATTAACATTTTTTTTCTTTATCTTTGCTTTACGTTTGCTTATCTGACAAATGAATGGCATCTCATTATAATTCTAATTTTCATTTCTCATTATTAGTGTGATTGAGCATCTTTTCGTAATGACAAATCTTTTTAAAAGATTTCTGGAGGTAGTTACTATTTGAAATACTATTGGTAACTACAATGACTTTTAGTAAAATAAGTGAGTTATTTCTTTTTAATAAGGAACTCATGTGGAATCACATGGTCCTCACTGACTTGATCTATCTTTCCATCTGTGACATAGACCCAGAAATAACTAATTCTGAGTAATAGTTTGGCTTTAGGAGCAATTCAGCTGATACGTTAGTTGCTGGAGCTGGACTTCATGACAAGCTGTTGTCCAAATGCTCACAGAACACTCATGCAACACTGGGAATGTTTAAAAAGGGGGAACAGGGCAAGGTGGGGTTTTCAGGGTCAGAAGGTGCTTACATGCCCTTTGTCAATCCCAAAGTTGTCAACTTCTTGGTTTAACATTTATTTTTTTTTAATTGTGGCTTGAAGAAACATTGTCCTTTTGCCCTTCCGAGCCTCAAAATGACAAGATGCATCGAAGCCTTGTTTGTAAATATTTGGCCTCTTCACCCTCGGGTGGAGTCTGTATACCACTGGCATTTTGCCTCAAGAAAATCCGATGCAAGTACAAACTGACTGATTTATAGACTATTGTCTGCCACTTTCTTGCCTGAGGTACACAAAGCCCACTTGAAAATGAGATATGGGCAATTTCCATGTGTGTGACCTGATTCCTGGATTCCATTAATTATAATAATAGAAAGTTGAACCTGATGACCTCTTAAGCATCCTTGAAAGTCTCAAATTCTGTGACTTTTTCTCTGCTCATTTCTTTCAGCATAGAGTTGTTTAGAATTGGAGGACAAGTAAACTAAATTTCAGGGCAACTAACTACCCCTGTGGAAACATGCAAGACCTTCAAACCAACCCAAAATGCCATAGTACATGAGTCCAGTGGAATGGGTATAATAAAATGAAACTCGCTACTTGGTAATTTTATTTAGATTTAGTCATCGAGTAGTCCTGTAGCCCCTAAACGATTTTATATTCTTATGCTGGTACTGTAATAAGTTGATATCTACTATACAGACACTAAATTGATTTTCCTGAGAATATGACTTTTTATTTCTGAACAGCTTAATATTCAGAACAACCATCTATGTCAGGAAAGAATGTTTATTGATCATCTGACTCCTCTGATGTAGAAACTACGGCCCAGCAAAGTGAAATGCTGAGCCAGGCTCCAGGACTTATGGGTTTTTCTTGGTGGATTTTCACAAAAATTCTCTCTCTCACAAAGAGCCTAAAATACCTTGTAATGTTCCTGTCTTTTTCTAGGGCTCAGTCCTCTTTAATTGGACCTGCTTCTTAACCTAATTTTTAATCTGAGATGGAAAATGAGATATGAAACTCAATTTTCCCTTTTACTTGGTCACATGGCCAGGAATAGCAGCATTCATTGGGCTAAATGTTCAAGTATAGATTTTCTGTTCCCATCCATGATGTGGCATGAAGCTGTGATGCAAGGGGCCTTCAGGGTCATGTGGCCCCGATCTGCCCCATCGTTATCTTCACAACATCCTGCAGAGGAAGGAGAGACAGGCTGTGAGATTAGTTTGTTTATTTTAGGAGGAAACAGGCAACAGAAAAATTAATTCACAGAGTCTTGGACAGAATTCCAAAGGGACATGGAGTGGGGAGATGAGCTAGAGAATAAAGAAGACCAAGCCCATCCCAGGACAGGTTCAGTCCTTGATTTTATCTAAATTGTGGTATGTTCAGTGGCCAAACTCCTTCAGGCCAGGCACAGTGAGGCAGGGGACTGCAGGGACTGTTTGTAGCCACTTACATTCTCCAAGAGATGGCCATTACCAACTGAATACTTTTAGGTACACACACACACACACACACACACACACACACACACACACACACACACACCCCCCCCCCCCCCCCCCCTCCCGGTCCACAAAAAAGAGATGAACTGAGGACACCAGTGCGGATGTGGAGGCCACTGTGTTTGACCTCTCTGCAGTCTTGATCTCTAGGATGGGGTTTGATGTTAGTACCTCCCCACACTCAGTAGGAGCCTGCCCCCTTCCCCATCCGGTCCCAACTGTGTCTGGTCATCTGGGAGGCAGGGGAGCTGGCGAGAGAGGAGGAGAGAGGGACAGAGGGCAGCAGGAGCTAAAGGTCTATGACTCATTTTCACACAGCTTGTTCCCATTGCTCTGGCAAGCACAGCTGACTGGGGCTGCTCTTCCCCCAGGAGATTGTGCAGTCACAAAGACACTACTCACCCTCAGGGTTTCTTAAGGTGGGATAGGCTGGAAAGCAGTTAGAAATCCAGCCCCTAGCTATAAACACCATTATAGAAGAAAAGGAGCACCCTCCTCAATCGCACCCAGTCACTTATGGACCAATAATTTTGACAATATGCTTATTTCTTCTTATTACAAAAATAGTATATATTCATTGTGGATTACTTAGAAAACTAAAAAGGGATCAAAAAGAAAAAAATAAAAATGATCTCTAATCCCACCATCCTGGTGTACATATGGGGCAGTGCAATGAACAAAAAGCACAGGGCTTGGGATGAGAGTCTCTGGTTTTGAATCCTGGCTCCCCTTGGAAATAGCTGTGTGACCTTGAGTGAGTTATTTAACCTCTCTGAGTTTCTGTATCCTCTCCTGCAAAATGGGGATAATAATAGTAGCTGCCTCATGGGGTTATTGTGAGGATTACAGGAGATTCTGTTGATATAAAGCTCTCAGGGCAGTGTACGAATGTCAAGAGAATTTGGTAAATATTTGCTACAAGTATTTATTTTTAGCTATCATTCTACATCAACCCAATCACATTTTCGAAACCTACCTTTTTTCAGTTGCAAAGTAAACTTAGCCTGGAAACAATACAAGGACTCCTTGCACATGTTTAACTGAAGCAGCTGTTATTCTTAACTGAAGTGCCTATTTTTGAAAACATATATTTAATACCTGAGTGATCCCAGATATTTGATGTTTATTTTGAGATGATTTGTACTTCCTATAATTAGTAATGGCTTTTTTATGGTTTGTTTTGTTTTGGTTTGGTTTGGGTTTTTTTTACAAACTCAGTACTATTTAAGCAACCAAACCCTCTAACTTGCTAAAACTCAGTTGCACTTCTTGTCCAGGTCTATTCACTTCATTAAACCAAATTTCTTCTATTTTATTTTATTCGCTTAACATGTGATCTACTCTCTTTAATTTTTTAATGTACAATGCAGTATTGTGAACTGCAGGCGCAATGTCGTATAGCAGATCTCTAGAACTTACTCCTCTGGCTTAACTGAAACTTCGTGCCAGTGTTCCACAAACAGACCCACACAGTAAGTGCTGGGGTAGAGGTACGAGTGCCCCAGCATGGAATAGGAGCTGCTAGCTCCAGGAGGGGCAGGCTGGGTCCCCGCCAAAGAGGAGTGGTCTGAACAGAGTCTTGGGCTGTGTCCAGCTGGGCAAGTGGCCTTGTCCACCCCAAGAATGGAGCTAAAAGCATGGCAGGGAGAACCTGGCCTCAGTTCTGGCTATCCTCCATTATCTTGAATCCTTTTGTTAACACGCATCTTGTTTAAAACTCATGTAATTAGAAACTTGGCTCTGAGAAGAAATTGAAGTATTTTTCTTCTCTGTTGTTCTATTAAAAATAGTCTGCCAAATTTGTTTCCTCGGGGCCCCCGCTGTGTATTTACCTGAGCTAGGAGGCCAGTGTTCTAACCTTAGATGCCATTTCCTGGTGGGTCTCTTCAGCCGGGATGAAGACTAGTTTCCATGGGGGCTTTGACGGGAAGCCTCTGATTGGGTGGAAGGGGCCCCTTCCTTCCTGCCCCCTCCCTTTGTTCCCAGAACACGGAGCCAAGAATGCCAAGCTGGGATCTTCTGCAGGATAGATTCTCTTTTCCAGCCGCCAAACCTATATAGCTTTGGGGTCCTTTTGCTAAGATAGAAACTATATTTTTAAACATTGGACTGATTACATCCTTCTTTTGTTCCAGACTAATAAAAGTTCCATTGGAAGGTCTTATAGAATTGAAAGGTCTATTATTGAATGAATAAATTTTAAAAATAGATTGAGCACCATAGGAACAATTCCGTTATTATGTTGATTCCTATGGCCTCCACACACACGCTCATGTATACATACATTCAGTACACCCACATGCATGCTCACGTGTGTTCACATACACACCCAGATTTGTATGTGCCCAGGCCAGGTTGCATTCTGCCTAGCTGGAATGACTCCCATAAATTTAGAGCATTCTCGTCTCCAGTCCATCATGGGAGGAGGTTCTCTTATCACCTTGGCCAGAGGGCAGGAGATGTGAAATAACACAACTCTCAAAAGTTCCAGTGGACGAGCCAAATTTCACATTAACCTCTTTGGTTAAGACTGATTTCAACTAAAGCATAGGACTCCTGCTTTAGCTAAGTACAACTCCATATCCAGCCGGATTAGTTACATGGTCCCCTGATTGACAGATTTCAGCTTCGGGGTCCATTCAGCAGTTGGTGGAGGTGTATATCTTTAAACTAGTTTAGCAGCCTTGGGTTCTTTCTTTCTTCCCCTTTCTTTCTCTCTTTTTTTTTTTCTTCCCTTCTTATTTTTTTAGTTTTTAAGTCAATTTTATGGAAGTATAGCACTTTAATCATATGGGTATGCATTCATTTAATTAAATGTGAGTTTTAACAGATTTGCACACTCGGGTAACCACCGTCATCATCAAGAAATAGAAACCGTCTGTCACCCTGAGAAGTTCCTTCTTGATTCATGCCACTTGGCAGTCAGTCTCAGCCCCACCCTCAGCCAGAAACAACCGCTGATCTGTTCTCTGTCACTGTAGCTTAGCTTTGCCTGTTCTAGAATTTAAACTACACGAGATTGTACAGTATGTACTCTTTGGTGTCTGTCTTCTCTCAGCATGATGTTTCTTAGATTCACCTGCGTTGTTACATTGCTGAGTAGTATTCCACTGTGTAGATGGTACCACGGTTTATCTATTCACCTACTAAGGAAAATTTGGATTGTTTCCAGTTTGAGGGTATTATGGGTAAAGTTAGCAGCCTCAGTTTTGTAGAACTATGCCCCTCAGCAACAGTTCCAAGCACATCCTAAGTACTTGGTAATTATTAATTATTCCATTTTTAATTTTTGTATTTAAAATGTCTTGTTAAATTCCAAGATGTTTAGTGTGCTTCCAATTTCCAGAGAGACGTATTCTGAAAGATTATCTAAAGCCAGTTCTGGGAATTTTGGACACATTTTTCCACAGAAAACATTCAGTCTTCAAGAAGCATTTGCCAAGATCTGTTCTTGGTCAGCACTATTCTGATGGTGGAGCGAGCAGGGTCAGAGGGGGCCCTGCCCTCAGAGTCGTACGCGGCCCAGCTGGGGAAATGCCTGTGAACTCACATGATACAGTTCTCCGGGGGGCTTTGAGACCCGTGTGGGAGCCAGGGAGAGCTGGGGCGGCTTCTCAGAGGGCACATTTTGGTCTCTAAGGCTGCATCAGAGCTATAGTGTTTCCACTCAGAAGTGGGCACCAGGTGAATAATGCATATCCAGACTGAAGACAGCCAACTTGAAATGCAACGACACTGTGTAGGCCAAACAAAACAGCAGCTGAGGGCCACATTCAGTCTAAAGACCACTGGTTTTCAACCTTGTTTCAATTGGTAGCTCCATCATAGATCTACTTTGTGTTAATTGGGACCTCACTACCCTCAAACAGAATCTTCAGGAAAATTCATTACTCTCCTCCTATAGAGTACAGTGCATGCCTTGAGTTATCCCAGCCAGTTGTGGTATATGCAGGACTTTCCTAAGCCAGGAGGTGTCTGCAATAGAATCATAGATTTATTTTAGGTACGACCCAAGGTCTTTAAGACCAACTGGTAGAACTCTGCCCATTTAACAAACAAGGAAAGAAAGGCTACTGGGTCTTTGTGCGTCCTCTATCTCTATTTATAAAATATGAGTGGTTCTCTGCTCAGTCGGCATCTTCCGTTAGCTATTTTCTGAGCACTGGTGCTCTCACTTGGCTCAAGCATCATTGTATTGTTACCTTTGTGCTAATTAATTTTGTTTCTTTCCATGGCTACAGACTATACTTCACCCAGCCAGGCATCCTTAACAAACATTTTTTGTACCTCCCACCATACACCAGGCACTGGATACAAAGATTTTAAAAATAACTAGTAGATAACATTTTGTAGAGCTTTCTAAATGCTTCACACATATTAACTCAGCAGCACCATAAGGTATGTGAATACTATATTTAGCTCCCTTTTCCAGATGAGAAAACAAGGCACGGAGAGGTTAAGTCACTTGCCCAAGGTCACAGAACTAGTAAGTGACGGAGCCAGAATTTGATCTCAAGCAGTCTAAGTCCAAAGACCACACTGATAACCACTGTCTTGTGCAACCAAGAAGACATTGTCCTTGCGGTTAAAGAATTTATGATCTAATGAGAGCACCCCATACATCCATCTGATAACACACTGAATAAAGTGGTGTGATCACAAGCAAAGGGCTCTGGGAGCTTGGCAGAGGGAGCAATTGAGTTCACCTGCAATAGGGGAGAGGGTCAGAAATAATAATAGCTTATATTGATTGAAAGCTTACTAAGTCTCGACATTATATTAAGCACACTAAAAGCATTTTCTCAGGTAATCACTTAGTAACCCGATTTTACAAATGAGAAAATTGGGGCTTAAAGAAGTAGTATGTAACTTAATCAGGATGTACCCTGGTGTTTTAAGGAATGAAGACGGTTTGGGCTAGATTTCTAAGTCCTAAACCAGAGGGGAAGGGCTTGCCAGAGCCAAGGCCCAGCATGAGCAAAGATAAGGGAGCTTTCATGAATTTTAAAAGCCATCTTCAAATAAGCAGATTCAAATTCTCTGTTTCCCCATTTCAGTGATGCACCATCTAACCATATATTTGTAACTTTTTAAAATCAAAAGAAACTAAGTGTGTTTTGTTTTGCTGACCAAAATAACAAAGACATATCTGCCTTCCATGCCTTGATATTTAATCTAAGGCAGTGGTCCTTAAACTTTACCAGGCATTGAAATTGGCTAGGGAGCTTATAAAATGCAGATCACCAAGCCCACCCCAGGGATTTAAATTCCATGGTTCTAGGGAGCAGCTGGAAGTCTAAATTTTAGCAAGCCCCTTATTTGATTCTGATGCAAGACCACACTTTGAGAATCAGTGGTCTCTAGGTCCTTCAGATCACTGTTTTCCTTCTGCCTTTATTCAGTCAGACTAAATATCATATCTTAAATAGTTTCTTAAAAATCAGCCAGGAATTTTTGGTATTTGGTGCCTATCTTATGTCATGAAGATAAAAGAAATGAGCAGACCTGTTCAGCCTTAATAAGAAAGGAAATTTCGACACATGCTACAACATGGAAGAACCTCGGTAACATTATGTTAAAGTGAGGTAAGCCAGTCACAAAAAGACAAATGCTGTATGATTCCATTTATATGAGGTAACTAGAGTAGTCAGATTCATAGACAAAAAGAATGGTGGTTGCAAAGGGACTGTGAAAGGAGAGACTGGAGAGTTAGTGTTTAATGGGTACAGAGTTTCAGTTTGGGAAGATGCAAACAGTTCTGGGGATGGATGGCGGCGATGGTTGCATAACAGCATAAATGTACTTGATGCCACTGAATAATAATATTAAAAACTGTTTGCGTGGGGGGGAGGGGTGCAGGATTGAGCAAACAAACCTCTCCCAGCTTTGATAATTCTCTGCTTTCTCCTGAGATACTTGGTGATTTCTTCACCTTTGATTTCATTTCATGATGTGTGACAAGCAATCCTTTTGCAGCTTCTCAGTGACACAGTTCTACGTACCTAGACTTCTTAAACTTTACCGAGCTCTTGTTACTTTAAAACAAGAAAATATGTACATGCAGTCACTCCTCCAGAGATGAATAATGGATATGGTTAACTTATATATGGCAGCTCCGTTATCAGTAGCTTTTCATTGCACTGGAGCATTGGAATGAAGTCTTTTTAAAAGACATTTAAAATAACTATTAGGAACCCAAGTTGAAGTTAAAGTTTAAACACATGCAGTGCTATCAAGGCCAACCGCTCAACACAGCTGGCCCTCGGAGGAAGAGATGCATGTCTGTGTGGCTAAATTTGCACATGCACTAGTGGTGACAGTGACAGGGGTGGCAAGTTTATTTTGGCACTGACTGTAAGAGGCATCCAGAGTTCAAAAATATTCAGATGTCGGAAAAATTATTTACCAATCGTGGTTCTTGGAAGCAAACCAAAGAAGCTGATTCTGGCTAACTTAAGCAGAAAAGGGATATTTGGAAGATCAGGTCATTCATAGAATTAACTGGAAGGTTGGAGAACTAGGCTCAAAAACTAGGTTAGGAAGCCACCACCACTGGACTCTCAATTCAGCCACCTCCACCATGAATAAATTCTCATCCTCCCTATGGTTTTGCATCATTCCCTTAAAATTCAACACCCCACTCTGGTGGAAGGAGATTGTCTGATTCTAAATCCTCTGTGTGTACCACAACCTGCTAACAAGTGGGCAAGGGACTATCTGCCACACCTGCAGCTTCTTTGGCCCATGAGGACCACCCTCCATAGGAAGGGTGTGCAGTAAAACACAACTCGTGTCCACTCCAGCATACATCTGACACAGCATTTTCTTTCATGTTTCTGAGCCTTCAGTTACCCAATTTTGGTCACGAAGGAGACTGAATGAGAGAGGGTTGGATTAGACTGATAAGTCGATCATCCCTTTTGGAAAAGCAAGTTCACATGCAGATCCTTCTGGTGGGTGGTTGCAAAGTGTCTTCCCGGCTCCCAGGGAACAGCACCTTCATTCATCTGCTGAGGATCTACTACCAGCATCTGGGGCTCTCTGGGCCATAAGTCAGTCTTGAATGACAGAACCACTTACTGTTACCTTGGGAGGCAGTTTGTTCTGGCCTCACAGGGATAACTTGGAGTGAAATCTTAACTCTGAATCTTTACATTCTACTGTGCGACCCAATCAATAGGTCTTTGATTTTTCTCTGTTCTAAACCTGGCTGCTGTCAGCGATGAAAATAAACTCCGGCCCATATTCTGAGAACTACCTTTGCTTCCTGGTCCCCACGGAATCAGGGAGTGCCACAGCGAAGCAGAATAGAGAAGTGAAGCGCGTGACCCGGGAGTACCCAAACACACATGGTGACGATAAACACCACATTCGGGCTGTGGTTTTCTCTGAGAGGAGGTAGAGGAAAGGGCTTGGAAAGGGTACACAGGGGGCTTCAGCATTGCTAAACATTTTGGTTTTTTTTATTAAAAATGTATCTGAATCCAGTTTGCTTGTTCAACTGCTCCCCCTACACCTGTTCTTTAAATTCATGAAAACTTTAATGCATGGACCCCTTTTATTTCTGCCTAATAGATTATTCTCCTCTAGGTGTTTTCTCATCCACCTTAGATCCCTCACTCCCAATATCCCAAAATAGGTGGTAACATTTTGTATTTGTGCTTCAGTATGTATCTATTGGCTGTTGAGTATATTGCTTTGTGGGTTTTTTGTTTTGGGGGTTTTTTTTAGTGCTTTACATGAATGTGAAACTGTATATACCCTTTCAAACTGATTTTTTACTCACCAATTTTCTTGGAGACTTACCTTTGCTGACAGTGATAATCTTATCATCGGTTCATTCTCAGTGCTGTATGGTATTTCATTATGAAAATAAACTAGACTTAAATTATTTAAAATATCTGAAGTGTCAAAATTTATTCAAGTTACCTGATGAGTCTATCAACATTTATGTGATTCTCTAGACTTTTATGCATTTGGATGTTTTCAAAATCTAAAAAGAGATGCAAGCACTAAATCAAGAGTCAAGAAAGGTGCCCGTGGGCTCTGATTGGGCTGCACTGAGACTCTGATTCCACAGCTAATCAGATTGAAATTAAAAATAAACTTTGTGGGACTGGCCTCCTCTTGTTTGCCTTTCATGGGTCTCTGCTCCCTGGGGAAATGCCTGAAAGTCTTGACCACAGACTAAGAGGAGTGTTGATTTAGCTGCATGATTCAGAGCATATTGGTACGTGGCCAAAGCAAACTAAACAGAATCTGTTGTGGGCCTAGCCATTTTAAAAAAGAAATTGGCACAGAATGGCTATAAGACATAATTTTTAAAGATATTTACAACATCCTTAAGATATAAATAGTCCGAATGATAAATATTGGTCACAGTTTTGGCCTCCTTAACACCCTTAAAAACTTGGGTTAAGAGAAAGCGATTCCTTTTTTGTTGTGCTTAGGGGACACCCCATGGGATTCCAAGTGGCCTCCAGGTTTTTGTCCTTCTCCATCTTTGGTACTTTCAGAAAAGTTAGACTTTGACAGAAGAGCTTTCGATCCAGGGCCTGCAGTTTTACAGAGCCACCAATCAGTTTTTCCATTGCTCAAAAGGACAGTGCTGGGTGAAATAAGAGACTGGTAAGGACTAAATGAAATTACAGATATGGGAGTAAGCGTTGTCCGTGAGCCCCTTTCTATTCTCTGTTTCTTCCCATGGAAAGGCTCCGGGGATCCCCATCACTGATTAAATGCATCCAACCCAGGGAGCCCCATTCGAAGTGACTTCCAGGTCCTGACTCCTCCACTGCCTCTAGCGTGGAGACAGGACCCTCCCTGGAAGTGTGTCTCCTGCAGCAGCCGCTGTGCCAACATGCCCCTCTCTCCATCTAGGGTACGACTTCTGCCAGGTCCTGCAGTGGTTTGCTGAGCGGGTCGACAGGATCATCCTGCTCTTTGATGCTCACAAACTGGACATCTCGGACGAGTTCTCAGAGGCCATCAAGGCCTTCCGGGGCCAGGATGACAAGATCCGTGTGGTGCTGAACAAGGCCGACCAAGTGGACACGCAGCAGCTGATGCGCGTCTATGGGGCCCTCATGTGGTCGCTAGGCAAGGTCATCAACACACCCGAGGTGCTGCGCGTCTACATCGGCTCCTTCTGGGCGCAGCCCCTACAGAACACTGACAACCGCCGGCTCTTCGAGGCCGAGGCCCAGGACCTCTTCAGAGACATCCAGAGCCTTCCCCAAAAGGCAGCGGTGCGCAAACTCAATGACCTCATCAAGCGCGCGAGGCTGGCCAAGGTAAGCCAGCAAACACCTGGGGCAGCAGCCTCAGGCAAGGGACCCACTCTCTCCTCTCTAAAAGAAAGTGAGGATGGGTTGCCCATTCCAGGAGTCTTAGGGAACAGAACTTGTCATGTGTCAGAAGAGAGCCTCAAGCCTTGTTTAGATTCTGGTTCCTCGCTCTGTGATCTTGGGCAAATGACTTAAACTTTCCAAACCCGTTTTCTAATCTGTAAAATGAAGCTAAGAAGAGCACATCACAGGGTGCTTGTGAGGATTCAGGGTGATAGGGCTTGCAAAGTGCTCTGCGTAACTCCTGGTGCACAGGGACGAGTCGATGCATTTTCTACCTGGAAGCTGCTATTCTTTTAGGACAAAATGGAACGTAACCAGCAAATTGCAGAGAGGTAGTGTTGGTAGGACTGGTGGGGTGCTGAAATGCCACCACTAGTCACTCTATGCCTAAGGTATAGAACTTGATGTCACCGCCTTGACCCAGAGGAACCATGGGAGGAAGGTTGGTTCAGCCTAACTTAACTAACTGGTTTTGGGGTCACACCCTATCCCCATTCTGAGCTGTGGCCTGTGAGCGTGCACACAGTGGCCCTGGCTCCCCTACTTCATAGCTGAACCTTTCAGCAGCCCCAGGAGTTTGTGCCCAGCAGGGGTGAGTGGTAGTCTGCTGACCACCCTCCAGTAGTAGAGTCAGTTCTGTCATGTCTCTGGAGAGAGAAAAGCACATGACCCCACTAAGGAAAAGCATAGGAAAAATTATTCTTTTAAAAATATGTGCGCATTTCATAAAATCATTGTCCTCTAACACCAGAAGTGCCTCCCAAGTTTATCTAGTCCCAGTGATCCTCAGAAGTACCCAGTAGCGTTAACCAATGTGAATTCTAGATGCTGTGCCCGAGCTTCCAAATCGTGTGTGTGTGTGTGTGTGTGTGTAAAGCTCCCCAGGTGATTCTGATGAGCAGCTGAGTTTGAGAACCAG
>NW_011888800.1:7538513-7573897 GCF_000151845.1 Pteropus vampyrus | reverse complement strand
GTTAACCGATGTGAATTCTAGATGCTGTGCCCGAGCTTCCAAATCGTGTGTGTGTGTGTGTGTGTGTGTGTGTGTGTGTGTGTGTGTGTGTAAAGCTCCCCAGGTGATTCTGATGAGCAGCTGAGTTTGAGAACCAGCGGTCTATCCTGACTCCCTAATCTTACAAGGACAAAGTAGGACAAATGATTTTTCCAGGGTCACCTAATCTGTCAGTGACAAAGCCAGGACCAACAGCCCTCCTGGATCGCAGTCTAGCCTTCTATTTTGGCTTCATTTCTTCAGCTAAAACCAGTCCACTGGCCTTCCCTCTTCTAATCTGCTGGTACCCTGGTCAGGAGACGATGTCAGCTCACTTCCCCCTTGTCTTCTGGTGGCAAAGAACCCATGTCCCCTCCCAGATTTTCTTGCTGTTCAGTGAGTGTGTTCTGGTCTGGCTTTGGGGCCAAGCATGCCTTCACCACTTTGCCTCATTCATCCAACAGTTGTTCAGCACCCACAGGACAAGGCCGGGGAGCCTATTCTGGTGGGGGGTGGGGGCGGGGTGTGTGCCAAAACTCCTGTTACAAAATAGTGAGCTGTGTGCCTTTGGGATGTGGACAGTGTGCTCTGAGGACTTCACAGAGGGTGACTACTGGGTAGGTGAGCTGCCTTCCAACACTTTATCTCTTCTCAGCAGCCTCTGTCATCATGCCAGTATGCTCATACAGCAGAATCTCTCCTGTGTCAAAAAGGCCTCCCCGGCTGCTGTGGCCTCATGTACAGTATCTCTATCTACTCTTTTCCTCTCTACCCAACTTCCGTCCTGGTGTGTGCTCATCTTCTCCTCCCATATTGCTCAGCTACTCTACAGTCACCGGTGCTCCTGTGAGTCACTGCTCTTTATCCTTTCTTCCTGGTACAAGCTACTTCCTTTCTAGAGCCACAGCTACTTCTGTTCCAATTCTGCAAGATAATTGTGCTAACCGGTTTATCAGTCCACTTGCTTGCAGCTCTCCTGAAATGATTTCTCTCTCCTACTTGTCCTGAGCCTAATAATTTGTGGCAGGAAGTCTGTTCTTGCCCTTTCAGTGACCGCTTGGCATGTGGTATTTCTCTTCTCCAGCTGATACAGCTGAGCTTAACATTCAGAGTACACAATACCCAACATTATTTTATGACCAAGGCTGGTAAATTATGTTATAGCCTCTGCAGATCTCAAAAATTTTTGGAACTATTTTTAAATGACCACAGACATATTTAATTTACCAGTCATTGCTGAGGCCTAATGACTTAAGACGCAGTCATATAATTAAATAAAGAGCCAAGAGCTCCCTGGGAGTGTCAAGCACCATGAGACTTCCTGCCATCCTTGAGCATTAGGCCTTCTGGATGGCCCAGCATGGCCTGGGTCTAGAAAGACACAGAATGCTGCTCTGTACTGACACCAGGAATAATGAAGGCTCTTGTGCAGATGAGGGCTGGGGGACAGGGGGCGGTCAACTTGCTGAGCTTACGTCTAGGAAAAAAGCTTGTCTTTTTTTTTCCCCCTGAGAATAGTATCTGGCTTGTTCCTTTTCATAAAGGAACATGTTTGAAGTACCAATGATTCCAGTCTGAGCTTCTCAGTGCCAGTGTGCTCCTGGGGCAGTGCCATGCTGTGCAGGGGGCCAGGAAGCAGTCTCGGGCAGATAAGAAGCAGAACTCAGCACAATGGCCTTCGAGGCCACCCACTTTACACCATCTGCAGTTTTATGGCCATTTGTGAACTTGTTGCTTAAATGGGCAAAAAGTCACCTAAGTTTTTGTCTTTGCTGTATTTATTTATTAAAAATGCTCTTGGATTTTGGTATATTAATCTTTATTTCTTTTGACCCAGTTTTTCTTTTACAAACCAGCACTTATGAAGGGTCTGCAGTGTTCCAGGAGCTCAATGGTTTACATTACACGTTATTTTGTCTGATCCTGTCAATAACAGCACTAACTTCATTTCTCACACAAGAAAACTGATACTCAGAAAGCTGAAATAACTCGCCCAAGGCTTCACAGCCTATAAGTTACAAAATACAGATTCAAACCCCAGTCGGTCTGACTCCTTGGGCCAGAAAGCATTCACCTGAAATCCAGCATCTCTTACTCCTTACTATGTATGTCCTTGCTCTCTGCATTAATCTGTCATTCTGTTTATTCTATAAAATTCTCCACCCATCAAAACCCTACAGAAGTTTAGAGGTTTATCAAGCCGACATTTTGAAAACCTGCAAAGGATGTTTTGAGATGTTACCGAGGAGGTGTCAGATCTGAGTTGGGGCATGTCTATTTATAGAACACCATAATTAGGCAGAATTCATGGCCCATCCAGAAATAAAACAAGTGCATCATTTATGTCCTGCCAGTTTTACAGGAATCAAACTCGAGGTGTCATAAAAATGACACTCTTACCAAATAGCTCTTGAAATTTAATGATTTCCCAGATTCTTCTATTTATATGTATTTTTCACAACTCTCTATTTTAAAGAAGAGGAAACCTTTGAAGTGGGTTTTTTGGTTAGCCTCAAAGATCACATCTTGTGGTATTAGTAGACATCATTTTTTGAAGACTGTTCACCATCTGAGATGCCAGTCAGGGTTTATTTGGGGAAAGCCCAAAAAAAGGGTTTAGAAAATATAATTTTATTGTATTCAGCTATAATTAAAATAGCCAAATTAAAGAAATTAGGCTCCTACAAACCCCAAATGAGAGTATTTTATGGGATAAATGAACAAAAGTAAAAATTGAGGCCCATTCGCTATCGGACTTCACCCTTTGTAAATGTTTCCTAAGCATAGAAAAGGTTCCCACCCACTTGGAGATCTTTGCTCAACAAAAAAATAAGTCAGCATTTGAGGAACAACTGAAAATGAGAAGGAAAAGGAGAGGTCAGTGATTTGGGGGGTTCACTATAGTTCTGTGGAATTTAGTTTCATCTTCAAAATGTGTTCTCTTCTTGGTCACATGTAATGTGCAGAGCCCAGCTTTCCGGTCTGTCTGCACTGTCAGTTCCTTCTGTGGAGAAGTTAGACATTTTGAAATTCACCAAATGGAACCAGGCTAGGGTGTGAGAGTCATTCTACAGTGGGTGATGATGATCCCTTTAATGCTTAGGCCACCACGGGGCTTTTAAAAATAGCCCAGTGGGCAGCCCTGAGTCTCTGTGGATGTTCGTAGAGAAGCCTCTCTCTTTGAAGGTTGACCTCAAATGACTGGGTGAGGCCCTCAAGTCCCCTTTGAGCTGTTCAGAATCACACGTGCTGTCGGTACCAGTTTTGATTTCAACAGAATAACAAACCCCTGCTCAAGTGGGAACCTATCAGTTGCTTTTCTCTGCCTCTCTCAGTCTCACACTCTTAGTAACCCATGGGTTCATCTTTTGGGTCTTTAGTTTGTGAACTGAATTTCTTATGTCATCATAAACCCATTTTAAAAATGTGCTGATCCCCTGATGTTAGGTGTTCAGTGTAAGCTTCCAGTTGGGCCTGCAAAGACACGAGTCTCCAACAGGTTGTGTTAAGCTTGCCGAGGAGATTGCACAGTATAGAGCTGTGTTTTCCCACCCTGACTTTTCCCCAAACTGTTCCCAGTATCCAAATTCCATTGAGTGTTTTCATTCCTGCTGACCATGAGCAAGCTCATGGTGGATGTATCCAATGTCACTCTGAGCACATACTTCAGAGT
The DNA here is from genome assembly GCF_000151845.1 of Pteropus vampyrus. Classification (NCBI taxonomy): domain Eukaryota; kingdom Metazoa; phylum Chordata; class Mammalia; order Chiroptera; family Pteropodidae; genus Pteropus; species Pteropus vampyrus. The sequence continues at coordinate 7,570,206 of NW_011888800.1, read as the reverse complement.
ATATAAACACTTGTCACTGGACACAATTAACAAGGTTGTGGCAGAGTACATGTGAACTATAAATTTATGTTCATTTAAAGGGAGGACATCTCTTTCTGAGTTATTCACCCAGAGAAAAATTAACATTTTGATCCATTTGATTTATCCCCAGTCATCACCACAGGACAAGTTGGGGCTTTTCCAGTTATAAACATGGAAAAGGGCAAGCTAGGCAAGATAAGAATGTTCAAAAGCCCCAAGGGTTCAATGTCCTTCACTTGTAAATGAAGCACATGGGACCCAAACTCATCATATTACTATTCAAATATTTAGAGTTTATTAATTACTCAGTAAGGACTGAACAGCCACGAGCCTTCTCTGGCATCGCCACCCCTCCAGCTGTTGGTCTTTGATCTTAGTCAATCACAAGTAGTATTTTCACTCCTCTTTCTAGTGGACAGAGTGCATTCGCATCCAGGACTTCTTCATTCTCATAACAGCCCTGTGAGGTAAGAGCTGCAGTTTCCCATTTGCAGATGAGTAAGGGTCAAACGCCTCTCCTGGAATTGCTCAGCGAGTGGGCACTGGTGGCAGGGCCTCACCCTGGCCTTCTGGCGCCGGGTCCCGCCCTGCCTCCCTCTTTTCCTCTTTCTCCCTCATCTTCTCCTTCCTGTTTTTCTTCTCTCAATTGGTTTTCTCTCATTATAAAGAGCAGAACATCTCAGACCGTTTTCACCTCCTTCCACAGGGACCATCACCTGGTCTGGCCCTCCGTCTGGCATTTATCTGGAGAGACACCTTTGACACATAAAGGCTTTTGCTGAAGTTGACTGGGGACTTCAGCTATCCTGGCTGTGCCCTCTGTTTACCAAAAGTCGTTAGAAAATTATAAGGTGCCGTCCTGCCAGATGATTGCAGTCTTTACCCACATTCTTTGTGGTGTTTATAGTGTTATGTGTCATAACATACCGTTTATGTGGGGGGGAGGCGGAGTGCGAGGAGTAAGTGACCTTCCGAAGCTTCTCTGTGAGGAACAATCAGAAGCCAGGCCTCAGAGTTTTCCACACTATTGTTCTGTAGGATGCAGTTCATTTTGAATTCCAGATTTTTAACAGCTTCAGTAAGATTTATAATCCATAGAAAGCAATTAATTGTATAAAGATAGGGATGAGGCAGTTGAATGCTAGTGCCGGCTCTGCATCTCCTAACTGGCTGTGTGACCTTGAGTAAGTCATATGAATTTCCTGGAACCAGGATTCAATGAGACATAGGGGATCCCTTCCACCCAGAGCTAAAACTCCATGATTCTAAGGATTACAATTTGCCTTGTAACTTAATAAGCTTCTTAGATGTGACCTAGGTTATTGTCTCAGGATGCCCAGGGCAGGGCAGGAGGTGGGTGGCCATGCAGAGACGGCATAACAGACTTCCACAAAACAGGCCACTGGAACTTCCAGAGGTGGTGATTGAGGCTAAGAGCAGCCTCCAGCATGAGCAAGCCACCTGAGGTTCATGACTCAGGTGGCACTAGGCAGGTGAGAGGAGGAGGGAGTTGAGGCCTGGCACGGAAACTGCCCCAGTTATATCAGGTCTCCAGAGGCCTAGTGTCCAAAGGTGGCCCATCATCCAGCAGCCTCAGTCGTTAGCCATTAAACACAGTGAGGGCTGAGGTCAGGGAGCAGGTGCTAGGCAGTGCGTGGAAAGCTGTGGCAGGTGTACACACCCACAGTCCAGCCCAGATAAAGCAGGCCTCAGTACCAGGCAGTGTTCAGAAATAGGGCGCCAATCCTAGGGGAGCCAGGAGCTGGGTAGAGAGTCAGCCTTCCCTGAGCAGGGACCTGGAAGCTCCGAGGTTCCACACTTGTAGGTGGTGAGGTAGCCTTAGGGAACCCTATGGGGCCTGGCAGCTGCCCCAGTCCTGAGCTTCGGGAAGGAGGATTTGGGGGTCAGAAGCCCTTGTGGATGGGAAACTGAGCACCTGTGGGACTTCCCACTTCAGTTGGGGCTGGCCACAGAGCGGGACAGGTCTGAGCCTGGAAGGGAGCAGTCCAGATGTTCCAGGAGAGCCAAGGCCCAGGAAATGACACAAGGGTGGCTGGTGAGCAGCTGGTTCTCCTCATTTGAATATGGCAGCTCTGCCAAACCCTTCCGGCTACAAGGGCCCTCCTTCAGGCCCATCCAAACCAGGTCAGGCATTACTATCTGAGGCAAGGAAATTACTAGTCTTACCACTTCTCATTATATCCTCAGGAATGCAGTTAAAGCCCATCACTCTAAATGATTCCCAAAGTTTGGGTTTCTCTAGTTATCTCAAAGAATCACGTAAATATTATAGGTTGTCTTAATTTGCAAAATAAGTAAATAAACAAGTTTACTAGTGACAGAAAACTTTAAAATCATATCTCCCAGTCTATACTTGTAGCAATAGCCAGGCAGCACGATGTGTGCTTATGTGAAACATGACCTTTATAAAGATGGAAAAGTTAGCGTTGTCTGGTCTGAGCATGCCAGCATTTGCATTATGTACTTATTTTAGTGTCCGAGTCTTAGCAAAATGTTTTTGGCTTTGCCCAGGGTGTATCCTTACACAGAGGCCCTCGGCTGAACTATGGGATGTATCTGCTTACCCCTTTTATTTAATTTTCATTCTTCCACAAGATTACAGTTGAAGTCTGTTTTCTTTAATAGGATTTTCCATAGCTACATAGTCATTTTATTTTTGTAATCACTGCTCTGTCTTTCATCCTTTCTTATTTTAGTTATTTTCATGACTTGTAAATTACACTGTAGAATTCTAGATGCACAAAGAGAACTTTTGTAATGAACATTTCTTAATGTGCTAACATTAGAAATCACTGGATGAGTGGAAACGTTAAGGAAGGGGGTGACATGGGCCAAGCAGGATTCACTCCCGCTCAGGTAGCAGTCCTGGGCCTGCTGCCCCCAGGTGATCAGGATTTCTGGGGCTTCTCCCTCATGTACTGGGGGGGTCCCTCTCCCGGAGGGAACTTCTGCTGTCCAGCCTGGGCCCAGCCTTTTGCAGAAATACTTCAGTGCCGCCTGTAAAGATCTCAGGGTCTTCACTGTCCACTGGGAGGTAGTGGAGTTCTCACCTCACTGCTCGCCAGGCACATATTTCTGTGCAGATCAGCCATTTATGTCTGCTCGTTTCATTTCCTGGTGCTCCTGGGCACTGGCCCCAGCGACCTTTCTCTCTGCATCTTCTGGTTAATCACCAGATTAACCCACCCAGGCTCTACTTATCCCACTCATGCCCTACACAGACACGGGATAGCCACTCAGAGCCACAACTTAACTGTGGCCATACAACTTCCCCAAGTCAGTCGCCCTTCCTCAGGGATGCTTTTTAGAACAGAGCCCCAGGGGAGATCCCCTGTGCAACCTCACTTGCCCCCACCTTGTCCCCAGCCAGGCATCATCAGCCCACCCAGAAAGCAGGAAGCTCACAGCATTATTCCTGACTCTCTCGTCTCCCAGAACCATCATTAGCACGGTATTAGGATAGCAGAGTCATTCTAAATCCTCCATTGGCTCCTAGCTCTCACCAAGCAGAGTCTAAACACAGCCTAACTTCCCCTCTTCTAAGCCTGCATTGCAGCCTCATACATGGCACCGCCCCCAAATACAGCCCACAACGTGTTACCTCTACACCTCCAACCATGCTCTTCCCTCCCCCCAGCTGCAACATCCCTCCCCTCATGTACACATCCTACCTAACTCAGGTCCCAACTCAGATGTCACCTCTTCCCTGAATTTGTCCTCCCACAGCCCTTATCTCCCACATTCCACTTCCTAAGTTCATTCTGGCTCCTCCTCCTCCTGGCCCTTTATGATGGGGTTTTCTCTGCTCACTTCCCCTGGATGGTCTCATCCATTCCCACAGCTCTGGTCACCAGCTCTCAAACCCATCAACTAGGCCAGCTCTCTCCCAAGCTCTGGTCCCCCATTTCAGCCATCCTGAGACAGCGCTCCTTAAGAGTCCCTCATGTACCTCACATTCTACACACCCAGAACCTGGCTTGTAATTGTCCCCCGTCCTTTCCCTACTGGATCCTTGCCCTCCTCCTGTCCCGAGGACCATGGCTCTGTGTAGGTGCCCGTTGTGCGTTGTGACACATATAAGATGCCATCGTGTCTGTCCTTCTGGTGCACTTCTAAATAGCCCATCCTCACTGACATATACCCCTGCAGGTACATGCCTACATCATCAGCTACCTGAAGAAGGAGATGCCGAGTGTATTTGGAAAGGACAACAAGAAGAGAGAGCTTATCAGCAGGTTGCCAGAAATCTACATTCAGCTGCAGCGAGAATACCAGATTTCTGCAGGGGACTTCCCGGAGGTCAAGGCAATGCAGGTACTGGGCACTCGTTACAATGTCATGAGCGAGGGATGGAGAGGCACTGCCACCTTGCCCAGCTGGTTACTGGGTACACATGTAGGTTTCATGGTTTAGGATGGAGCAGAATGCAATGAATTCATCTTCCTAATGGCAGTCTGTGATAATAGCCTCCTGTGAATAAAGTAGAAGTTGCCTGCCTCCTGAAACATTTAAACAAAAGGGGATACATTTCAAGAAGTCAGTTAAGCTCACATGAGAAAATCATATGAGTGACCCTCTCAGGCTGTGTTCAAGGTCGTTTTGACAAGGTTGAGGTGACACCTGTTTTTTGGAATCCCAGAATCTTAAGAGAATTAGAGCTGGGGGTGACCTTGGCGGTCACCCAGGTAGCCTCCTCAAGCCGGCCCTGCCTGGCACTGCCCTGTGCTGTGGGATTATGTGCTCAGGCAGCGTTGCTGGTGCAGACGCAAGGGCCTAGTCAGAGGCATGGGCTCTGTAGACATAGCTAGACTTCACTGGATACAGCAAGAAGTCCTCACTGAGGATGTTGCTTAAAGGTTGGCATTGGGCAACTTTTGGCCTGGTTTCAGGGTCTCCCTCTTAAGGCTGTAAGTCCATGAGGCCAGTGACCCATGTCCTGTTCACTGCCCTATCTCCAGCACGTGGGATGAAGCAAGTACTCAATGAGTATCTGTTGAATGAGTTCATCGGCAAGTTGGTGCATGTTCACGTCAATGGAAGTCCAAACCTATAGAAAAATTTTTAAGAGTTTATTTGAGCCAAAAAACTGAGGACCAGCCCAGAAGCAAAATCTTAAAGGATTGAGAAAATGCTCTGGGCAGTGAGTTTTGCAGTTCTTTTTATACATTTAGAATCAAAGGAGAAAACACGAGGAAGGCTACATGAAATCCATTGGTGGTAGATTAAGGAGGTGAGAAAGCAAAGGGGAGAAATCTCTAGGATTAGATAAAAAGTAAAACGGAGAGATACATACTTGTTTTACATTGGTACGTACAGGGCAGTTAACATTTCACATTTATAGAAAATAGAGACGGCATGGTTATGCCCGTCTAAGGGGTCTAGAAAAGATAGTTAACTGACATTCCAAGAGTATGTTATCTTAGATACACGAAAACAATGGACAGGGCTCGATTAAGGCAAAGATTAACCTTTTATTAATGACTCTATAGGCCCAGAATAGGACTACCCACCAAGACCTGCCCAGTTAGGAATTTGAGATCAGACTGTTCTGTGTGGGTACTCTCGGTCACTGAGCTTGTCAGGTCTGCTACATAGCCCCTCTTTCCCGTTCACATTTATATTATAGCAGCCTCTAGGATAGTGAGGATCTCAGACCCAGGCCCAGCCGTGACTCTCACAGGGCTCATAGACCAGCAGTTACCAGAGCAAACCCCTGGAAACTGGAAGACGGCCCTGATCACACAACCCCCAGGGACTCCCCAGAGAGCGAGGCAGGCCTAGAGCCTGTAAGGTATCTTTACAGTCACCCAATACTTTAAGCTAGTTTGCCGTCACCCAGGAAGCTTTGGGGGGTTCATGGTGTGGGTCAGGGCCTCTGTCATCCCTGAGTCTGCTGAGTGTCTGACATCCTCTCCAACACAGATGGTCAGCCTCACATCGACTGTGTCTGAGACAGGGGCTGGCAATGTAAAGGCTCGGCAATGACTTTATTATGATCTTGGCACATCTCAGGGTCACTCAGAGAGCTCACCAATGCAATCTTTAAATCTCTGTTCTCCGCGCTCTCATGGACCAAGCTGGTCCAGCTGACTCTTAGCTGTAACAGTAAGCTGAGTGTATTTCGAAGGCTTTTGCCCAGTGCTGAGAGAGGCCCGTGACCTCCTGGTGAAGCTGCCTGTGTCTGCCTTGCACCCTTTCAGGAGGGAATCTGATTTACCACGCTGATGTGGAAAATGGGGAGAACACTGGCAAGGTCACTTCTATTGCTGACTCGGAGAATTTGGTCCCCATAGCTGATGAGTTGGCAGCATTTCAACAGCAGAGGGCAGCAGAGCCATCCCCATCTGCTCAGACCCCGAGGATTTGAAAACTGGTGAATGCTGGGAGTGAATGGGCAAGCCCTGCAGAGACTGGAACTGACCTTTGTGTCTTGGAGAAAGCAGTTCCAGGATCCCCGGCTTGGTGGCTTTGATGGATACAATTGTTGATGGGTAAATCTTTAAACTCCCAAGGACATATTCGTCCCATTAAAAAGATTTGTTTTGGAGCTACCCTGGTAGAGGGCAGGGATGGAGGTGGTTTAATTCGTACCCTGTACTTCGTGATCAGGCCGGGGACGAGGAGGTACCACAAGGATGGGAGTATAGGATTTATTTCCTATGTACCTTTTGGGGTAGGAATGGCTGCTGCTGCTGCTGCTGCTTCCTGCAAATATGTGGCCATTTTCCCTTCCCAGCTTCCCAGAGGTTTGCGATCTGAATCCATGTCCCCCTGATTCAGAGGGTGAAAATTTGGGGTGGGCACCGCCCTTCATTCGTCCACTTGGCCAGACACAGAGGCTCTGTGTGTGCTCAGAGCTCAGGCTCATTCATGAGGAAATGGGGTAGGTGTTTGTGCACCCAGGGGAATCCAGACTTGTTTATCCCAGCAGCACTCAGATTTTTGTGTAGGCTGCCTGCTCTCCTCCCCCTGGGCTTTCTAGTCTCAGTCCCTTTGGCTGACTGAGAAGTTGGCAGCAGGAGCCCAAAGAGTTAGCAGCATTGTTTGGTGCTGATGTTAGGGTGGGATGCAGGTGACTGTGGTCTGTCAATGAGGATGGAGGACACGCTAGCCAGAATGCGTTTTAGAAACCTGCACTGCCCCGCTGCTCTAAGCCGAGTGCAGACTGAACACTGGGTGTAATCTCAGCCCAATGAAATGTGACAGCTGCAGAGTTTATTACTGAGAAGGGTGCTGGAGGTGCCTCTGTAGAGATATGTCAGGCTGTTCAGCATTCAACTTTGTCCCTTCCACCATCTAAAGCTCAGGGCTCCATTTCCAAATAATAGCATAGAATAGCTGCGCTGACAGTATACCCTACAGACCACAATTTTAATTCTCCATTGGAAATAACCTAAATATCCAACTACATGGGACAGGGTAAATGATGAATGGCCCAGCTATAAATTCAGTATTGTGTAGCTATTAAGAATAGGTTGCACATGAGGATGATTCCCAGGTTCAGTGCAAGCCTGGCCAAGTATGGAAGAACTGCCCTAGAAGAGAGCAGTTCTACAAAGATGGGGAAGTGGGTTTTTTGTTTGTTCTTTGGTCTTAGAGTTTGGTTTTTGTTTTAGTTCTGACATTCAAAGACATCTCTGTCAAAACACTAGCTGAACACAAATTAAGGAACAGAGATTTCAGTGAATACAGTCTTTGCAAAAAAATAGTTTGGGAAAGTCACTAAAAACAAAAAATAAGGTATAAAAGTTAATAACATGGAAAGATATAATACATTATTTCTTTAAAATGCAGTTGTTAAACCGTGAGTGTGGTCTTGTTTCAGTTTGTGTGTGTGTGTGTGTGTGTGTGTGTGTGTGTGTGTGTATAAAAATGGCTAGAAATGTATGCCCCAAAATATTAGCAGGTTATTTTTGCGTAATGAGATTATAAGTAATTTAAATTTTTATTTTTATTTACCAGTTTTTTCCCAACATTTTTACAATAAAAATATATTTATAATAGCACAAAGTTTTAATTTTTTCTAACTGCCTGTCACATTATTTCTGCCTGAAAAGTCATATCTGAGGGGTAAGTGAAACTTCTTTTCCTCAAGAGTCTCTCTGCTTTATCTCTCAAAAATTGTATACCTGGCTCTCTAGAATTTTCCTAGCAGAAATACCTCACCTAGAGTCCATATAAAAACTGCCATACCAGGCATTTTCTGCTTTTATTTGACAAAACAGCTGTTGAAGTTGTTTTTCCTAGATCTTTGAGGCCCCTCATAAAAAGCCCTAGGTAATCTCACAATTCAGGGCCAGAGAAAGTTTGTCTCTTAGATGAATAGGCAGTTTCTTCCTTCAGACAATAAGGGGTGTGATCCCCACCTTGACTGGGGCAGCTGAGGAGCAATGCTTCTTCTCACCTTAGTTGCCTGATGTGATGATTCCCTTTCTCTCCCTTTTAATTACTTGGCTTTTCGCTTTCTAATGACTTCAGTTTCGCGTTAATGTTTTCACTATAAGCTAAGTCAAGCCCTTTTTGAAAGTAGACAGTAACTAGAAAACTATAGTGTCCTTCCTCAGTTACAACATAAACCACCTGAGGGTCCAGACTGTGGCTTTTTCTGTTTATATTCCCAGGCCCCAGAACAGGGCCTGGCACATAACAAATGGCCAATAAATGTTGGATGGATGGATGGATGGATGGATGGATGGATGGATGGATGGATGGATGGATGAATGGATGAATGGATGATGGATGATGGATGAGTAACCTAGGAGAACCAAGAGAAGAAAGAACTATTTCTACAGAGCCATTTACAGAGCCTCTGTGGCATCTATGGTAGGCTCCTGTCGCGGCCCGGAAATTGCCTTGTCTCTCTGGAGCCTGTGCTTCTGCTGCTCCATCTGCTGATAGCCGGTTCTCCTGGGACAGAGACCTGCACTGACCTGACGAGTACGCTCAGCCCTATTGGCTGGATTTATTCTCACCTTCCTCCTTCCTACTCCACTCCCTTACCAGTTTCAACTTTTACTTATTTGTACTCGAAATTACACTTTAAAAAACTGATCCCAAAACAGCGTTCTTAAATAATTATTTTACCTAAATAAGTCCCTCTGTCACAGCTTTGTGTTCCAGCACAAGGAGGACTAGTCAAGAGGCAGGAGGCATAGGCTCTAGTCTAGACTCTACCAGGACACTCATGTGCTCTGTGTAAAACACAGTTATTAATGCCTGTCCTTCCTTACTCCCAGCATTGTTTTGAAGACTGAGATGTGTCGTAAAATCACCTTAAAAGATAAAATACGAAATCTCTAGAGCACTAAAAAAAAAGAAAAGAAAAAGGCAAGACGAAGGGAGTTTGTCTCAATGCCCTAGAAGATCGCTGTCATTCATATGGCCTCCAGCAGACGTTAGCTACAGCAAAACATTGCATCTTGTTTCTTGTTCCAAAAGCCACTCTTGTCTCTGTTGAGTTCAGATCTGTGGACCCCACCAAAGAGAGCCCCGAACAGCCCACGGGGGTGGAATGTCTGCTCTAAGGGAGCATTCGCTTCCTCAGCCATCCCTCTCCCTGTTTGCTTCCTGAAGAGAGGCATGTGACCAAGTATGTGGTTTCTCCTTCTACAGGAACAGCTTGAGAACTATGACTTCACCAAATTCCACTCGCTGAAGCCCAAGCTGATCGAGGCTGTGGATAACATGCTGACCAGCAAGATCTCATCCCTGATGAGCCTCATCAGCCAGGAGGAGCTGAGCATGCCCACGCAGATCGTGCAGGGTGGTGCCTTCGATGGCACTGCTGAGGGCCCCTTCAACCAGGGCTACGGGGAGGGCGCCAAGGAGGGCGCCGACGAGGAGGAATGGGTTGTGGCCAAAGACAAGCCCGTCTATGACGAGCTCTTTTACACCTTGTCTCCTGTCAATGGCAAGATATCGGGCGTCAACGCCAAGAAGGAGATGGTGACCTCAAAGCTGCCCAACAGCGTCCTGGGCAAGATCTGGAAACTGGCCGACTGTGACTGCGACGGCATGCTGGACGAGGAGGAGTTTGCCCTGGCCAAACACCTCATCAAGATCAAGCTGGATGGCTACGAGCTGCCCAACAACCTACCCCCGCACCTCGTACCCCCCTCTCACAGGAAGTCCCTGCAGAAGGCTGACTGAGGGGCAGGCCTCCCACAGGGCAGGCAGTATGGGGTGGGAATCGGGGGACCTGAGCCTGAGACCCATGCTGCCACTGACTCACTGAGTGACCCTGGGCAAGGCACTGCCTTCTCTGTGCCTCAGTTTCCTCATCTGTAGAATGGGGAGGGCAGACACTGGACACTAGATATGGTCCTTTCACCTCTAAAATTCCCTGAGTTTCTATTAAAATATTGGGGGGAGGGAGTAGATAAAGAGATTGTAGGGTTGAAGAGAAATTGACCAAAGAGTACTCAGAAGCCTAGAGAGACACAGGTGTGGAGGTGGGCTTGGTGGAGTCCCAGGAGCACAGAGTGTGAGCTAGGGGCACTGCTGGAGCATGAGTCTGCTGGGCTTCCCTGGACCACTCATCATTATGAACCTGTCTGTCCCTCAGAGGGCACCGGGAGGGAGCAAAGATGATCTTATTTATTTTGTTTCCTGCTATATTTAGAGTGGAAAAAAAAATAGAGCAGAGAGGGTTTCTTTTCTCTCCAAACTGTCTACCAAAGAGAAGGCAGCTGTTGCCCAAGGTTTGAAAGAAGGATGGACAGTGTCTGTGTGCGCCCCGTCCCTTCTGCAGACTAGCCGAGCAGAAGAGGCAGCCAGGCCAAAGAGAGCGTCTGTCCCAGCACCCCACTGACTGGCCTTCCCAGCAAAGTTGTATTTGGTTAGGAATTTGAATGTATAACCTTTATTAATCCCCTGGTAAGATTTCCAGTGTTTAAATCATGCTGAAGTCTAAAAAGTAGCTTTTCTTACTGGTCTATCCAAAAATTTATAGCAAAGTCTATTTATCGTACTTAAACTACAGTAAGGAAAAGGGGTGGTTCTCCCCAGTCATCAGTTTAGTGTGGTTACATGTCCCCAAGGCTCCTCGGTCGATGGCAGAACTTAAACTCAGCAAAAACATATCTTGGTGCATGCAGCGTCCTGGGCCTATGGACACAAAGGGGAATGAGAGGCCAGCCTGCCCTAAGCTATCAGATAGAAAAGAATAGTCAACTAGTTTAGACACTTTTTATTTTTTAAAAATAGGCATTTTTACTATAAAATAGTCCACTTTTTTTTCTTCAGGATAAAAGCCTTTATACAGAAACAGGATGGAAACTTTCATATAAAACCTTTTCTTTGAAAGGCTTTGTGGTTCATATCATGACTGCCTGTCATGAGGTATGGGCACATCCCTGTACATCGGCTCCCTGGTTCTCTCCCAGGTCCCCCATGTTAACCCCTCTGGACCACGCACTCAGATGTCTGCGTCAGGTGGAGGTGGTTAATGCTCACTGCCACCCTCCCTGCTATGTGGGCTCCATCTCCGGGATGCAGTGCCTTTCACCATTAGTTATGCAATAGAAGAAGTCAGACATGAAATAGTGATGGTTGCATGACATGGGGCCCTGCCAGCACCAGAAATCAACGAAATCAGAACAGTCCCACCTGAGCTTTTCAAAAAACACTTTTTTTTTCTCTTGACACCTTTGACATCAGGGTCAGAACTGCAGACTTAAGAGAAATTTTTTACCTTAGAAAAGCATATATCCAGATGCCAGCCCTCACACTCCCTAGCTAACTTTCTAAATAATTTAGTTTTAAGAGAAGTAAATGCAGAATATGGTTTTTAGTCTTAATGAGCCCTTTTAAATTAGACACAAAGAAAAGAGACGTTTATAATTCCAGTACTGTAATATGAGCAGATAGTTCTGTGAATGCGTAGGACTTCCTAAGAGTATAAACACAGTGGAATCCACCAAAAGGCAAAATTGAGACAAAAGAGAGAGTTCATTTGCCCATAGATTTGGATATGCCAAAGTTAGCCAATTTTCCCTTCAGAAATATCTTTCTTCTTTAACTCTGCTTGATTATCATACATATATAAAGATAAATATATACACATATGTCACATGAGTATTATTTTTGACACTTGTCAACGCGTAAGTATGTAACTATGGGCATGTTTTGTCCATGTAAAGACATACAGGAAAACTGTTTTAGAAGACCAACAGATTTCTGGTTTCCAGGTGGAAGGAAATGTCCGCCATTATGATCCCTACTCCCCTCCCCCATGCCCTCAGGCGGGATAACATCTGACAGCTGGATCCTTTCCTTACTGAGAAAAAAAAAGAAATCTCATGTCCATTTTTCGTAATATTTTCTTTTACAACATGAAGTCATCGGAGTTGATTGGAAAGAAAAACACTGGAAAGTATTATGGATGGTGGCCAAGTGAAAACCCATATCTTCCGGGGACCCACACAAAGTTCCTTGACTCTATCCAAATTACCCATTATTCCCACCCCCACCCATCAGGATGGCAGAAGAGCAGTCTTCTAAGATCTGTTTGCCTTGACCTTATTGCCCTTCCCACGCCACCCTGATTTTAAAAGTACCCCCTCCCCAGAGTGTTTACAAATGGGTGGGAGGGTGGAAGTCGGTAAACTAGCACTGAGAAACTATCCCCATGTTCTCCATGATTCCACAGAAGAAAACCTAAGAATCTTGAATCTAATTTACACAGCACATGATACATGACACAACCTTCTGCAATGTTGAGTTCAGGGGAAGAAAATGAAAACTTCGGCCTACTCCTCCCAAAGTTGACTTCCCAGTTGTAAGCCTGCTAATGAGACCCTCTTAAACCCATCTAAGACCTGCCGAAACTCACCAGCTCCTGGCCACCTGTAGATGTCTAACCTGCTTCGGCCTCATGCTCCGGCCCAGCCTTACACGTCGGTTTTTTTCTTGCACACTTGCATGACAGAGGGCGGAGTCACTTCCTTGGGGAGGGGTCATTCAGTTGGCTTTTGCTTCTCCAGGGCTGGACTGGGTTCTCTTTGGAACACTCGTCGTTATGCAGCAATGGCGTCTTTGGACTTGGGGCTATGCTTCCTCCCACAGGATGTTAGGCCTTGAAGAATTGAATTCTTATTCTGTATCATGGGACTGGGTGTCCAGGTGGGTCAGAGAGCGTGTGAGGAGAAGCAAAATGATGCCTACTTTACCCCCAAACCCGTCCCCCTCCTTACCAGCCTGCAGGAGAGGCCTCAGCAGAGCCCTGGCCCCAGCCCCGGCCCTATCATCCCGGACCACAGTCCCTTCTGGTGCCCCGCATCTCCTAAGGAGCTGCCTCTCCAACACACTGAGAATGTCCTGTACTGGGGTCCACTGCCCAGGGTGGGGCTTAGCCACCAGAGTCATGCCTGACAGCCAGCACCTGCACCTTTTCCCTTTGCACAAATATACTCCTTCATTACTCCCAGAGCAATAATACCCCAGACGAATCGCCTTGAAGATAAACAGAGCACTTAACAGAGGCACTGTCAATTTCCTCCATGGAATGTGACAAAAAAACAACCTTAGGACAGATAACCACTGAGTTTATTCAAGTAAACAGCCTAATTAAGAGTGTATCAGGTTATATGTCAATTAGCCAATGCAGTTAATACACAGTGCTTCTATTTTTTTTTATAAGTTTGTTTAGAAGTGTCAAAAAAAAAGACACAGTCTATTGATCAATAAACTTCTGAAAAAATCACTCTACTGGCTCTGGTTGTCCAGGGACTGCATGTAGCTGTCTCAGGAGTGAAGTGGGATCCCTGACATCTATCCTGAAACAAGGCAGAGGTGTTAGGGGGTGGGGTGCCCCTCTGTACACCATCCCTGTGACCTCCGACTTTTTGTGTTCTCTCCGAGTGGGACATTCCCAAATTGGAGCTCCATTAGAAGAAAAACGGCTCCATCCGCTGGGGCAGAGGCCAGGTCTGGGAGCAGGCCCTGATGGAGGCTGAAGCCCCAAGAGTGACTGGAAGCCAAGACGAAGGGACCATGGAGAAGGGCCCTTCAGAGGCTAGAACTGGGCATCACTGGGCACATTGTTCTCTCTTCATGCACTTGAAGGTGCAGTAGAGCCAGGGTGGAGCCCTAACTGGCTAGCACTGCTCCTGCCTCTTGACACACCTCACAGGTGTAGACCACCCATAGCCGACATCTGGGTTTTTCCCACTGGCACCCATCTACCCTTCTGACGATCCAGACCAGGAATTTCTTTTGCAGAGCACTCCCCACTTACCAACCCTAATCTGAATTACAAAGTTTGGGTGAGATCGACCCTCACTCCAGGGTGGGTCCTAATTGGTTTAAGCCAGTTAGAGTATATTATCCCCCTGATCTCAGAAATTGGTTCAGGAATGGCCATGTGGTTCAATTGAAGCCTATGAGAGCCAGGTCTCTCATATTTCTGTTTCATCTCTTGGGAGAAATGTTCTCTCCTCTGAACCACGCAATGTCTAGAAGTGAGCCTGTTGGTACAATAATATAAATGGCATTGAGACGATGCCCAGAGCAGCTGGGGGCAGGGGAGAGATGTTAGGCTGATAGCAATCACCCTGTGGAGCATGAAGATGAAGGAGGCATTGAGAAAGGCAGAGGGAGTTTGGGCCTGTGGTGGTATCGTTTAGCTGCTGGATCAAACCTCACCTAAAGTCTCCCTCCTGCCAGACCTTTCGATTATGCGGGCCAGTATATCCCCTTTATAGTGTTTAAATCTATTTGACTTGAAATTTCAGTTACTTGCAACTTAAATAATCCAAAAGTATGTACTGACCAACAGAGATTTTCATTGCAGTAGGGGCTGCAGTCACTGCAAAAAGAGCCAGTGCTCAGAGCCTATGCAGTGGCTTTAGCTGCAGTTGAGCTAAGGAGGAAGAACAGCAGTTCCCCAGCCCCACTCAACCTCAGATACAACAACCTCTGCTGAGTTCTGTGTACAAAGCCTCATGTAGCTCCATCCTGTTTTCAGTTGATCACATCACACAGGTGCCCTAGGCCAAGGGTCTTAATAGGAGGAGAAACAAGATAGAGGTGGGGGGCTTTCTAGACAGAGCAGGATTTCAACTGGGGCTGATAGGAGAATGGGGACAATAGAGAATAGAAGGGACATTCTAAGCCGAGAGAACAGCTGAAGTCTGGACATGGGCAGGAGAGCTTTGTTTCTGTCCCGGCAATGTGGAGTCTCCATAGGCGTGAGCGGAGATGTGCTCTGGGAAGTAAATCAGGGGGCCACGCAAAGGCCGACGTGCAGGTAGGATGATGGGTTGGGGACTGGTGATGAGAACCTGCAGGGACAGTGAGAGGATGTGGGGTGGGAGGGTGGACAGTGGAGTGCTGGGGCACACAACAGTAGCTGTTCGTGACTGACAGGCTCTGGGCCGAGGCATCGAGAAACCAGTCAGTGGCAGGAGGGACCTCGTACGACAGGGTGGGAAGCTCTCAGACACAGGGTAGCTGCCCCACCCCTGGAGCAGCTCACTCTCAGCCACTGCCGGCCTGGTTCAGGTGTGCTCGGTCCTCCCCAGCTCTCAGGGGCAGGCTGTGGCCGCTGCTCCCTTGGCCAGCTTTAGCTGTCAGGGACACCTCCCTGAGAAATGTTGTGTCTCCTTCCAGAGCCTCCAGGGCTGCTGGATGGATGAACCCACAGACACACACCCCAGCTCGAGGACTGTTACCCAGAGTTTAGCCAGACTGTTCTGCAAACCACCTGAATTAGAATTCACTCTCCCTCCTGCGTGCTGTCCAAGGCTGCTCAGGGAAGGAGGGAGGAGCGGCAGGCTCCCACCGAGGCCCCTGCCTCCAAGCCCTGCTGGGCCAACTCCGTGGGTGCACAGGTGCTGGGGCCCCACCATGGAGCCCAAACAGTGAACACTGTGCCCCTGGCTTTGAAGGAGTCACTGTCATTTTCATGGCCTTTGCAGGTCCAGGTTACCCCTTCCAAAGGGAGCCTCATTCAAAAAGGAGTCCCGGGTGTGAGGCAGCACTGGTCAGCCCTGGGCTAGATTGGGTGCATTTCTGTCGGGACTGGAAAGCCGAAGCCAGGGTCTGATAATTCCCCAGGAGGGAGAGGAGAGGGCTCTGGCCCAGCATGCTCCCTCCCATCCCCACCCCTGTGGGTGCTCCCAAAGAGGCCTTGTGGGGTGCAGAAGAGCAGTCCCCAACCGGAAAGTGGGTTCAGATGCTTCTGACCAGAGGCTCTGTCCTCTGGTGCCTTTACTCAGACTGCAGCACCCCCAAGGTCTCCCACAGCGAGCCATTTCGAGGCCACCAATGGGCCTCTGTGTCTTGGGAGCCAAGACCCCCACCAGATGCTGGGGGCATTTTCAGTGGAGACAATAAAGGAGGAGATCCTGGACCAATGGTCTGGAGCATTCTTGAGCCGCCCCCTCCCAGCCTAGGCCACGCCCTGAGGCAGGTGGGAGGATAATGCCTGTTCTGTTGTGTGCTGTCACCACTGTCCCGCTGATTTAAGAGGAGGGCCATGGCATGGCCCCAGCTCCAGCCTCAGCCTCTCTTGATGGCTCTCTCCCTCCTCACACAGCCCCTGCTACCTTCCACCTCCAGCCAGCCAGCCAGCCTTGTCTCCTCCCTGGGCTCAGACAGGTCAAGGTGAGCAGTTTCCTGTTTTCCTCCCACCCACCCTATTTATCCCAAGAAGCAGCAGCCAATCACTGTGACCCAGGGGAGACCTCTGGTAGCAGAGCTCTAAGAAGAATAATCTGGAAGGTAGGGTGGGGCAAAAGGGGCCCTGGGCCATTCAAACACAGGGTATCAGCCAGAACCTTACCTGGCTAGGTTCCAAGCCACAACCCCCCCACCACCACCAAATGTGGGGACAGTCTGGCAGGGAGGGGCCCCTTACCCCTGGCAAAGGCACACCGGTCTCAGGGAGTCTTTATACCCACACACGTCCCTCAGCCTCCATGACCCCAACATCTCCGGGTTGGGAAATGTCCACTGGCCCCTCATCCCCAAAGAAGTCCAGGCCTGATGGCTGGCCAGCCCCACAATTCCCAGTAGTTCCTTGGGGCTACAGGACTCCTGAAGCAGAAGGCCAGCCACAGAGCCCTGGGACGGATCTCCCAGCTCAGTCTGGCCATGGACTCTGCATATGAGATGGGCCACATTCGGAAGCTGCAGGTACAGCACGTGCGGATGCAGGAGAAGACTTTCACCAACTGGATCAACAACATCTTCCAACACGGCCGAGTGAGTGCAGCTGGGCGCGCCCCACAGCCCACCTCTACCATCCTGCCAACTCCCTGGCCAGTGAATTTGGGAGGCTGGCTAGGAGGTCATCTGGCTGAGGCTTCTCAAGACCCCACACACAGCACAGCTGAGGCCAATGCTCCTTCCTCGAGGCAGCTGCTCTGGCCTGTGCCTCCCAGGGCCTGGGACGGGGCAGACAGGTGAGGCTGGGCTGACCCTGTGTCTTCCCTCATTCCTCCCAGGTGGGCCTCAAGATCCAGAACCTGTACACAGAGCTGGCAGATGGCACCCACCTACTGAGGCTACTGGAGCTCATCTCTGGGGAGGCCCTCCCACCCCCCAGCCGGGGCCGCATGCGTGTGCACTTCCTGGAGAACAACAGCCGGGCGCTGGCCTTCCTCAGGGCCAAGGTGGGCACTGGGGGAAGGGCTTCTGGGCATGGTGCTGGGCGGGCAGAGGGGACAGGCTGAACTCTTAGATCATCTCTCCTGGGCTGGCCACAGGGCAGAGCAGAGGCTCTGGAGCCTGAATCCAGGAGAAGCAGCTGGGGATACAGAAGACCAGGAAGCAAAGCCCTTCCTGGCCACAGTACTCCCAGCTTAGAGAGCACCCAACCGGCTGGAGCAGGAACAGCCATCATCCCTAGTGGTTGGGACTAAAATATGCCACTGACTGTAAAGAGAAAATCACAGAATTCTAAGCTGAAAGATTTAAGGTACTCTTAACTGTCTCTTTTTATAAACAAGGAAATTTTATCAGACACGACCCAGAGTCAGCTGCCCAGCAGAGCCTGGGTGTGGAGCCATGGGAGGCTGGCCAAGGGTAGGACACAGGGGAAGAGCCCCAGACACTGAACCAGGCAGTGGAGGGGAGAGGTTCAGGGACTGTCTGAAGACCTTGGAGAAGTTGGACTGGATAGCAGGGAGGGGCCTCAGCAAACAGAAGAAACCCTGAAAGGCCAAAGAAAGAGTCACTAAAGGGGAACCAAGAGTTCCAGGAACACAGCGGGACATTGACGGCCAATGTCAGAGGGCTGTGCAGGGGTCATTTATGCTGAGAAGCAGGAATTAGGAAGCCCAAAGGCTCTAGACCTCAGATACTAAAGCTGAGAGGTGGCTGTCTGGGAGGCTGCGAAGTCACTAAAATGGAACTGGCTGGACTGAGACTGAGTATGTGTGTCCGTCACTTATGTTCTGGATTGGAGGTCACAGTCAGCTCCCTGGGAGCCTGGCATGCTGAAGGGAGACCAGGGAGGTAAAAAGCCAAAGCAAGGGACCTGAGCATACAGAAGAGCAGAAAGCTTCCAGCCACAAGATATCAGGCCTTACTTGGACCCCTGGGCAACGGCCTGTGAGCCAGGCACCTCCCCTTGGGGAACTTGGGAAGGGCGCAAGACCATGGCTCTTGTCAGGGGCCCCTCAAGCTTAGATACACAGCATGTTACTTATACGGAGCCTGTGAAAGTGACAGCCTTGTCTCTACTGTACTTCGAGGCAGCAAAAACAAGGAATTGCCCCAATGCACAGTTAATAAGTAGCAGAATGTGGGATACACTCATTTCTGGAGAATGTCATGTGCTGGAAGCTTTATGCCAGGGTCTGGGGACTTCGGTAAGCAAAACCCAGACCTGACCACAGAGGCCTAAAGTTTCAAGGAAGACAGTTGAGTTAAACCCAGATCAGTGGTGTGCTGGTAAATGTTAATAACCAGCTCTAGGAGGGAAAATAAAAGCCCTGGTTTGTAGCGTTTGCTGATTTCTATGGCCTTGATACCTCCACCCTGGCTGATTTCAAGCTACCAGCATGATGCCACTAAGACAAAGTTGGGAAGATCAGCCCTCATGAGCTGGTATGAGCAAACAAATACCCCACCAACCAGACGCTCCAACTCCAAGCTCAGATGTGCCAGGAGAAGAGGGCAGAGAATGGGTGGATCCTTTAGAGACCAGGCAAATACAAGCAAGCATACCCACAGAAGCTACCCGGGATACAGCCCCTCCCACCAGGTTCCTTGTGGTTACTCTGCATCTTCTCTGGTGCACGGGCTTCACACTGAACCCTGCCATCTGTGCCCGCAGGTGCCAATCCCTCTCATTGGGCCAGAGAACATCGTAGACGGAGACCAGACGCTCATCCTGGGACTCATCTGGGTCATCATCCTGCGTTTCCAGATTTCCCATATCTCCCTGGACCGGGTATCTCACTCAGCCCCCACTGCCAAGTTACCCAGCCCACCCCTGGCTTCACCTCTGGCCCCTGGAGACAGAGCAATTTCACCCAACTGTTATCCCCACAGCAGAATCTTGGCATCCACACAATTTATATTCACTCTTTAACCACAGGCAAAGAACTGAGAATGTCAGAGAGATTGTATTATGCTGAAGTGAGAACTAGATTCATGGGCTTCAAAGCTGATCTGGGACAAGTCATTGACTAGTGAGTGGCAGAATAAAGGAAAGTATCAACAAGAGGAACAGGCAGGGGTGGGAGGGGATTGAAACCAGGTATAGATGGTCATTTCCCAGCCCGAAGAAACAGTGCCAGCTCTGCCCTCAGGCAGCTAGCTGCATGCGGCATCAAGGTGGTAGACAGGTGGCTCATACATCAGAGGTGGGCTCCCTGTCAGAAGTTCCTGGGTCAACTGAGACCATCCCCAATCAACTGGAGGACACTGGGCAGCTTCCTAATCTCTCTTATGGCACCTCGCATCATCCTTAGGATGTAAATGCTGATACTGTCTACCTCACAGGGCTGTGAGGGGTGGAGAGCCATTGGTATGGGCCCGATGCGTGGCTGGCAGAAAGCCCACACTGACCAGGAGTGGGTCTGATGAAGACTAGCCTCAAATACCATGTGGCCCAGGGTCAGTTAGCACAATGGTCAGCCCATCAGAAGGGCTACTACTGCTGTTGTCACCAGTTTTGGCTCTGAGGTGACAGCTTTCAGACTCCCTGCTTCTTTGGAAGGACAGTCAGCCCTCATGAGGGCAGAAGGGCTAGAGAGGATCACAGCCATGCCCATCCTGCCTCTCGCATGGCCCGTAGGCTCTGCTGCCACTCCATCTGAATGGTGACCCTCTGCCTTGCCCTTCCAGGAAGAGTTTGGGGCCAACGTGGCCCTGCTTTCTGCCAAGGAAGCTCTGCTGGTCTGGTGCCAGCGGAAGACAGCCTGCTACGCCAACGTCAACATCACCGACTTCTCCCACAGCTGGAGTGACGGGCTCGGCTTTGGTGCCCTCATCCATGCCCACAGGTCTGTGTGAGACGGAGAGGCCCCAGCTTTCTTCCTGGAGGCCTCCACCCACTGAGCCAACTGTTCCTGGGCTCGGGTCTTCAACCTGCCCATTCTCCTACATCCTTCCGGCCCCTGCACCCTGAAAACAGAAGTAGAGAAGGCTGCCAGCCAAGGCCCTGGTCTGTGGGGGTAACCCCCACCCCTCTTTCCTAGAAAATTCCTTGGAACTGGCCAAGTTTGCCTCTGACCGCTGCCTTTCTCTACTTTTCACATCCCGGATCCTATTCTCAGTTCTCTCCCTGGCAAGTGCCTGCCCTTTGGGAGCACTCCCTACCCAAGAACCTGGCCCCTGAGCCAAAGTAACCCTTCCCTCTCTGTCAGAGCCCTGTTCCTTCAGCCAGGCTCTCAGGTAACCGTCAGGGGGAAACTAATGCACAGCAAGGTATGAATGACTAACAGGAGCTTGTTTGCCTTTTTGACAAGTCCACTTAAATCCAAGCAGTAAATTACTCTGGTGAAGAGCCCTTCTTGCTCTCTGTCCAGGCCAGATCTGCTTGACTACAGCTCCCTGCGTCCCGACTGCCCGCTGTACAACCTCAACGCTGCTTTCCATGTGGCTGAGCAGGAGCTGGGCATTGCTCAGCTGCTGGACCCCGAGGACATAGCAGCCCTGCAGCCTGATGAGCGCTCCATCATGACCTACATCTCCCTCTACTACCACCACTTCTCCCGCCTGCACCAGGAGCAGACTGTCCAGAGGAGACTCGCTAAGGTTGGTGACAAAGAGAAGGTGGCATCAAGGAGACGTGAGAGTGAGCATGAGCTCCAGAGTCAGAAACACCTGGGTTTGAAGC
Organism: Pteropus vampyrus; assembly: GCF_000151845.1. Classification (NCBI taxonomy): domain Eukaryota; kingdom Metazoa; phylum Chordata; class Mammalia; order Chiroptera; family Pteropodidae; genus Pteropus; species Pteropus vampyrus. The sequence continues at coordinate 7,548,872 of NW_011888800.1, read as the reverse complement.
CTGCCTCTCCCACTTCCTAGCTGTGTGGCCTTAGCCGTGTCACCTAACTTTACTTTGCTCCATCTGCAAAATGGAGATGCTAATGCCTGCGTGATAGAAGGCTGTGATGAGTGTTCAGGGAGCATGAGCAAAGTGCCCAGCACAGTACTTGACACACAGGGAAAGCCAGCTGAGCAACTCCTTCCCCCTCGAACTCCCCCTTTCCTCTTAGGCTTTTAAGCTCCTAATGGGATTAAAAGGCTCGGAGAGCCAGACTCTGCAAGGACAAGCACAGAAGCAGCTCTGCTGGGCTGAGTCCATGTTTTTGGGGGGCTCTCTTACTCTCTGGGCACGATGGCAGAGGCTGAGGCCTGGGAGGGCTGTTCTCAAGGTTAGTGTCTCAGTTAAGCATGGGGGAGATAATCCAAGCCAAAGGCTCTGATCTGCTTTAGGGGTATGGGGGCCTCAGGGAAGGAAAAGAAGGCTCAGAAAGAGGATAGCACTCCCCGCCCTCTCCCGCCCAGAGGTGAGGCCAAATGGAGTAAAATAAGATTGAAGAATGCAGGATAGGAGCCCCACACTCCTGGGTCTGAGTGTGCAACGCAGGCAGATCCACTTCTCCGGGGGTTGGGACAACCCCACTTCAGTGCATCCTCAGCTGAGGGAAGGAGCTGCTGCCCACCCGGGCAACCCTGCAGGCACTCAGAGTCCAAAGGGGAGTGCCTCCATTCCAGGCCTGCCCTGAAGTGCCTCCCTGACCCCTTTCCATGCCTTCCTCCAGATCCTGCTTCAGCTCCAGGAGACAGAGGAAATGCAGGCCCAGTATGAGAAGCTGGTGGCTGACATGCTATGCTGGATTGCAAAGAAGCAGGTACAGCTGGAGGCCCAGGACTTCCCAGACTCCCTGCCTTCCATGCGCCAGCTACTGGTGGCTTTTGCCTCCTTCCGCACCAAGGAGAAGCCACAGAGGCTGCAGCAGCGAGGGGCTGCAGAGGCCCTGCTCTTCCGGCTACAGACAGCACTCCGAGCCCAGAACCGCAGGCCCTTCCTGCCTTGCCAGGGCCTGGGCCCTGCAGAGCTGTCCCAGCGCTGGGCAGGCCTGGAACGGGCAGAGGCCTCACGGAGCAAGGCCCTGCAGCAGAGACTCCTACAGTTAGAGCGGCTGGAAACCCTGGCCCGGCGCTTCCAGCGTAAGGCAGCCCTCCGGGAGAGCTTTCTGACAGACACAGAGAAGGTGCTGGACCAGTCCGCAGCCCCGCCTACCAGCCTGGTCACAGTGGAGGTGGCAGGGCAGAGGTTGGGCATGCTGGAGGCCAGCATCCTGCCCCAGGAGGGGCGCTTCCAGGCCCTGGCTGAGATCGCGGACATCCTCCAGCAGGAGCAGTACCACAGCTGGGCAGATGTGGCTTGCAGGTAAGCCCCAAGCACGTGAACCATCTTCAAAGCAGGCTCAGACCTTCCTACCATACCCCTGTCTTTACACATACCCATTCCTGGCCACAGAGGAGAGGAGTAGATTCAGGGCTCCCTTTTAAAAGATCCAGCTCCTACTGATGCCTGAAATTCCACCATGTGTAACTCATCCCTTTGGTAAAGCACTATCCTCTATAGGTAGTCTCTTACTAATTCATTCACTAAACAAGCATTTATTGAGTGTCCACTATGTCTCAAGCACTATTCTAGGTGCTAGAGATTTAGCAGCGAAGAGGACACACAAAAATCCCTCCTTTCATGGAGTATATACACTAATAAGGAAAAGAGACAAGTAAGAAACGTATGTAGTAAGTGAGATGGCAATAAAAGTAATAAAAAGCAGGAAAGGGGAACAGGGAGCAGGGAGGGAGCTAGATCAGATGGCCAGAGGCAGTTCACTGAGCAAAGACCAGAAAGAAGTAAGAGGCCAGCCTTACATATTTAGGGACGTACTATACTAGGCAGAGGGAATAGTGCAGTATCCCACAGTGGGTGCGTGCCTGGCATATTTGAAAAATAGCATGGAGGCCAGTGCTGGCCAAAGTGAACGAGTAAGAGTCGAGGTCAAAGAGGTACAGGGGCGAAGGGTGGGGCAGATATCATGCTGGGCTCTGCGGGGTACAGTAAGGATTTGTTTTTTCTCAGAAAAAAATGGAAAATCACGGAAGGGCTTGAGCAGGGGAGGGACACAACCTAATTTTTGTTTTACAATGATCATTCTGGATGCCATGTCAGGAACAGACTGAAGGGGCAAAGGCAGAGCAGAGAGAGCAGTTAGGAAGCTATTCTAATAATCCTGGCCAGAAATGGTGGAATTCTGGACATATTTTTGAATCCAAGAGGATCTGCAGACAGATCAGATGTGGGGTATGAGAATGAGTTATCAAGATTTTAGTTCGGGCACCTGGAAGGATGGCATTGCTATCACCTGAGATGGGGACTGTATATAACGCTTGCGGGGGCTGTGAAGGCCTAATCCTTCCAGACCCTTTTGGCTTCTCGTCGTGGGTCTGAGAGGCAGGGATGCGCTGCTCCTACTGCCCAAGACTGGGATGCTCACAGACCTCATCCAGGAGGCTCAGGCTCCTCCAGGGCAATCAAGCCACCAGTCCAGCTGTGAGTCCCAAGGCAGCTTCCCTACCCCAGCCGGTGGAGACCACCCTTGTTCTCATGTCCTCCAGGCAGTTAGAGATCACACGGCGCTGGGAACAGCTCCTTCAGCATCTCCAAGAGCAGAGGAAGTGGATGGCAGGCGTGCAGGCTGTGCTGAGCCTGCTGCAGGAAGTGGAGACTGCCTCCGACCAGCTCAGGGAGCTGCAGGTGGGCCCTGGACCAGCGGACCCTTGGGGAACACAGCAGGTGTGCCAGCTCTGGCACTCATGGGGACCCAGCATCCTGGGACGGCAATGACCACTTCTCCCTGGCCAGGTGCCAGCCAGCTCCACGGCCTGTGGGCAACAATTGGCAGAGGTAGTGGAGCTGCTGCACAGGCATGACCTGCTGGAGGCCCAGGTCTCAGGCCACGGAGCCCATGTGAGCCATCTTGCCTACCAGACCATGGCACTGGACTCCTCCCTGGGCACTAGTGTGGAGATGCTACAGGCCAAAGTCCAGGCGCTGGCCCAGCTCCACCAGAGCCTCGTGTCTCTTGTCAAGGCCAGGTAAAAGCTCGCCCCAACACCTCTACCTTCTCCAGAACTTTTCTATAACACAAGTTACCTCCTGCCCAGGTTAAAATACTGCCAGCATGGCAACTTCCTCATCCCCAAGGCCTCTGTCTCCCCTGTTGAGTCATCCAGGGAAAAGTAAACTCCTGTCTACCTAAGAGGGAGTGTCTGAGCCTACTGGGGAACCCCGCTCCTAGCCCTTCAGTGATCCTTGCTGTCCCTCAGGAGGGCCTTGCTGGAGCAGACCCTGCAGCGGGCGGAGTTCCTGCACGACTGTGAGGAGGAGGAATCCTGGTTGAGGGAGCGCATGCGGATGGTGGAGGATGTGACCCTGGGCGGGGATCTTGGCCAGATTGCTGCCACCCTGCAGAAACATAAGGTGCCTGCTCCCCTGTGCCCTGCCCATCCCCATCTCCCTGCCGCCCCAACTTTACGCTCAGCCAGCTCACCGCTCTGCGCTCCGCCAGGCCCTGGAGGGCGAGCTGCGCAGCCACCAGATTGTGTGCGCTGATATCGAGAGGAGGGGACGAGACCTAAGCGCACGCGGGCCCCTGACCCGACCAGATCCCCAGGAGTGGGCAGAAGCGGTGCAGGACCTGTGGCAGCAGCTCCGGGCCCAGGTGGCGAGACAGAGCGCATGGCTGCAGGCAGCCCTGCTCGTCCAAAAGGTATCCGGGCGGTAGGTGGTGGACAGCGGGGCGGAGTGTTCAGGGTCCGGCGCCCAGCCCTTCCTTCTGCCTGCAGTATTTCGCGGACGCAGCAGACGCGGCCACATGGCTACTGGAGCAGCGGTCAGCTCTGGAAAGCACGTCCTGTGGACAGGACCAGGCCAGCACTGAGGCCCTGCTGCTGGGCCACCTGCGGCTGGAACCCACCCTGCGGGCCTTCCGGGCTGAGCTGCAGCAGTTGGACGATCAGGCACGGGCTGCCGCCGCGAGGGCATCCCTCACGGTGTGTGTTGGTGGGGGCGGGGTTGGGGAGGGAAAGGGACACAGAGCTACAGGCTTCCAACACCAAATGCGCTGCGCCCCGTCTCCCATGGCCGCACAGAGAGTAGAAATGGGAGGGCATTTGTGGCCGCTGACTCTGGAATCGTGGCCTTCCTCTGGGCTTGCGTGCGCCCCACCACCTCAAGAGTATCTCCCCTGCTGCCCCTGCCCAAAGTTAAGGACTCCTGTCTGTCCACGCCTATGGACGTCATCCAAGTGTAGTGTGGCTCTGCTCACTTTGCCCACCGGTTTCCAGGCAATAATCAGATTCCTTCAGCAATGCCTCCTTTCCTTTCATCCTTAAGAGTTTGGCTCTCTCATCTGATTTGGTTCTTATAGGTTTGGGGTGGCCTAATCACTACACCAAATGCTTTCTGAAAACTCTCCCTCAGTTCTCTGAGCCCATAGTTTTTAAAACACACATGCATGGTGGGCAGGTTGGCCCAGCCCCACTAGGGTGCCCATCAGCCACATCATGGAGCAGGAACCCCAGGTACTACCACTGGCCTAAACCTGCCAAGCCTTCTGCTGCTTAGGGGGACCGCCTCTAGTTACACTGCCCTGTGTCCTGTCGGCACAGGTAGTGTCTGCCCTGAGTTCTCCAAGGGAAGGTCCAAGGAACCTGAGGGCCTGGTGTGAGGTTTCCTGCCACTCTGGCCCCTGGGGTGTCCAGAAGATGGCCCTCCCAGCTAAGCCTGACGCTGACTTTGACCCCAACACCATCCTTCAGACACAGGACCGCTTGAACCAGGATTATGAGGGCCTGCAGGCCCTGGCAGAGGTAATACGCGTTCAAGGAATGTTCGTGAAGCACCTACTCTATGTTAGGCCCTGAGTCGTGAGCTCAGGGACAGGGCAGTGACTGTGTGCTCCCTGCCCTCAAGGAGCTGACATCATGGCAGAGAAGGTGTGAAACGAGTCACAAGGTGGATGCGGGTGCGATAGGAACATAGGAGAGGGGAGCCCAGGTCAGGCCGGGGAGTCAGGGAAGGCATCTCAGAGGGAAGGACTTCGGGCTGAGGTTGAACAACAAGAAGCTGAGAGCAGCAGGTAGAGCCAGGAGGAAGGCAGGGGAGATGACAGGGAGACAGTATTTCATGGGCAGCACCCATGAAAAGGCAGGAGCAAGGCCCAGTGGAGGTGTGAAGGCCAAGGCGCCTGGTGCACAGAGAGTTGGGGAGTGGCAAATGGCTAAAGGAAAGCCTGGGGAAGAGGTAGGCCTGGCCAGGTCTCAAGGTAGATGTATGGATTGTATCTAAGAGCTGAAGGCTTTAGCAGGACAAGATCACAAGAGCACACTGCCAGGGCTCTTTCCCCACTAAGGTCTTTCCAGCACTCCCCCCCCACCACCACCACCACTGGACCCCTCACAGAGGGCCTAGGGCCCAGCAGTGGGGTGGAGACCCCTCTTGCCTTGGCCCTGAGCTCTGCTGGCAGCGGGGGAGTGAAGGGGACGTCCTCTGTTTTAAGCGCCCAATAGGGCATTGACCCTTACCCCAGCCTCTGGGCTGGCCTCTCCCCAGCACCGCAGGGCCCAGTTGGAAGAGGCAGTGGCTCTGTTTGGTTTCTATGGCTCATGTGAAGAGCTCAAGTCCTGGCTGGAGAACCAGACAGCACTGCTCAGGACACTGCAGCCCCAGGCTGACAACTTGGACGTCATGCAGCTCAAATTTGAGGTACAGTCCCCTTGGAGCCGAGGGGGGATTTTAGTTGCTTGGCCCCGCTGCCTCCTTATTTATGTCTTCCCTCCTCACCTTGTTCCTGCCTCCCCATTGTTCATTCCTGTGCCTCAGTTCTCCATGTTAGCTACAGTCCTGCCTGGGAGGAGGGAGCAGAGGAGCTGGCCTTGAATTATTTTTATTGAGATATAATTGACATACAACATTGTATTAGTTTCAGGTATACAACGTAATGATTCAATATTTGTATACATCGTGAAATGATAGCACAAGAAGTCTAGTTAACATCTGTCGCCATATAAAGTTATAGAAGTTTTTTTCTTGTGATGAGAATTTTTAAGATTCGATCTCTTAGCTACTTTCAAATATGCAATCTAGTATTCACTATAGTAGTCATGCTGTACATTACATCTCCATGACATTTATTTTATAACCGGAAGTTTGTACCTTTTGACTCCCTTCACCCAGTTTGACTACCTTCCACCCACTGCCTCCAGCAACCACTAACCTGTTCTCTTTATCTATAAGCTTTTTTTTTTTTTTTTAATCTCACATATAAGTGAGATTAGGTGGTATTTGCCTTTCTCTGTCTGGCTTATTCCACTTAGCATAATGCCCTCAAGGTCCATCCATGTTGTCCCAAGTGGCAAAATTTTATTCTTTTTTATGGCTGAATAATATTCCATTGTGTATGTGTTTGTATCACATTTTCTTTATCTATTCATCCACTTGTGTTGATGGACACTTAAGTCATTCTAAAACTTGGCTGTTATAAATAATGCTACAATGAACATGGGGTTGCATATATCTTTTCAAGTTAGTGTTTTCGTTTTCTGCAGATAAATACCTGGAAGTGGAATTGCTGAATCATGTGGTAGTTCTAACTTTAATTTTTTGAGGAACATCTATACTGTTCTCCATAGTGGCTGCACCAATTTAAATTCCCACCAACAGCACACAAGGATTCTCTTTACTCTACATCCTTGCCGACACTTATTTCTTGTCTTTTTAAGAATAACCATTCTGACAGGTGTGAGGTAATATCTCATTATGGTTTCAGTTTGCATTCCCCTGGTGATGAGTGATGTTGAGCACCTTTTCATGTACCTGTTGGCCATCATGTATCTTCTTTGAAAAATGTTTCTTCAGATCCTCTGCCCGTTTTTTTTTTTTAATCAAATAGTGTTTGGGTTTTTTTACTATTAAGTCGTATGGGTTCTGTATATATTTTAGATGTACCCTTATCAGATATATAATTTGCAAATATTTTCTTTCATTCAGTAGGTTGCCTTTTCATTTTGTTAATGGTTTTGTTCACTGTACAGAAGCTTTTTAGTTTGATGTAGTCTCACTTGTTTTTCTTTTTGTTTTTGTTTGTTTGGGTTTTTTTTTTTTTTTTTTTTTTGCTTTATTGCCCTTGCTTTTAGTATCAAATGCAAGAAATCATTGCCAAGACCAATGTCAAGGAAATTAACATCTTTGTTTTCTTCTAGGAGTTTTATGGTTTCAAGTCTTACCTTCAAGTCTTTAATCCATTTTGAGTTAATGTTTGTGTATAGTGTAAAATAGTGGTCCAGTTTCATTCTTTACATATGGCTGTCCAGTTTTCCCAGCACCATTTATTAAAGAGGCTGTTTTTTCCTGATTGTATATTCTTGGTTCTTTTGTAATAAAGTTGACCCATATAGGTGTGGGTTTATTTTTGGTCTCTCTATTCTTTCTGTTCCACTGATCCATGTGTCTGATTACTATAGTTTTGTAATATACTTTAGTTTGAAATCAGGGAGCTTGATTCCTTCAGCTTTGTTCTTTGTCAAGATTGCTTTTGTTATTTAGGGTCTTTTGTGGTTCCATACAAATTTTAGGATTGTTTGTTCTATTTCTATGAAAAATGCCATTGGAAATTTGATAGAAATGCCATTGGAAATTTGATAGAAATGCCATTGGAAATTTGATAGAAATAGCACTGAATCTGGATTGTTTTGGGTAGTATGAACGTTTTAACAATATTAATTCTTCTAATCCATGAACATGGAATATCTTTCCATTTATCTGTGTCTTCTTCAATTTCTTTCATCGATATCTTATAGTTTTCAGTGTACAGGTCTTTCACTCTTTGGTTAAATTTATTCTTAGGTATTTTATTCTTTTCGATACATTTATAAATAGGATTGTTTTCTTAATTTCTCTTTCTGATAGTTATTAGTATATAAAAATGCAACAGATTTATGTATATCGATTTTGTACTCTACAACTTTACTGAATTTATTCTAACAGTTTTTGGTGAAATCTTTAGGGTTTTCTATATATCATGTCATCTGTAAGTAGTTACAATTTTACTTCTTCCTTTTCAATTTGGATACTTGGCCTTGAATTTTTAAAAGTCCTTTTAAAGACGCAAACCCTTGCTCTTCCAGAAGGATGCAGTTGGAACACACCTCTATAGCAGAGTATGTCCAAGGTCATTCATAATCTTGAGAGGAGTGTGGAAAGAGAATAAGCCCACTCAAGGCCTGGGTCCTCCTTTCCCTAGAACTTTCTCACTGCCCTGGCTGTGGGAAAGGACCACTGGGCTGAGGTCAGCAGCTCTGTTGAGCAACTGAAGCAGAGATGTCCTGGAGATTCCCCCAAAATCCAGCAACAGCATGAGGAACTGGGCCAAAGGTGAGAATGAGGAGGGAGTACAGGGCAATAGGGGTAGGCTGGATGCAATGCCCGCTCACCTGCCTTCCAAAATACCAGAAAGAAGTACTGGATATGTCAGAGACAGGGAGGGGAGGGCGTGGGGACTGCCAGCCTGGCAGCTTCTGTAATGTGAGCTTCTTGCCAAGGCCCTAGGATGGACAGGGAGATATCCCTGTGATGGAGACATCTTGCTCCTTCTACCCAGGTGGAGGCAGCTGGAGGCCCTGAAGAAAGAGAAAGAAATGCAGCTGGTGCACACCACGGATATGTATAGTTTTATGCAGGAATGTGGACCCACACAGGTCCAGCTGCAAGATATGATACTTCAGCTGGAAGCCCTGGAGCCTGGGCACTCAGAGCACAGTCACCATATCCTGAAACTGGCTCAGCAGAAGATACTAGCACTGGAGAGGTCCATCCACTACCTGCAAAGGGTGGCCATAAAGTATGGCCTGGGTTGGGCATGGCGATGGTGCTCTGGGAGGGAGGGAAGGCTGGAGCAGGGTTACAGAATGAGAAAGGGGCCAGAGGTTGGGGTGGGTAAGGATGGGTGGGATGTGCTCCCTGAAGGGCAGGGGAAAAGGTGGGGGAAGAGCATGAGGAAATGCTCACAGGGTCTCATGCGCGAGGTGCCCCTCAGTCAACAGTGAGGTGGGAGTTCAGAGTAGTTGCACATTCCCTGGGGAATACTAGGCCTGCTTACTGGGCCCAGGAGAGGGCACTGACTAGATGCTGGGCCCATCTCCCAGAGTCAAGGAGTCAGGCCCCACAGAGAGCCAGTCCCTACAAGAGCAGGTGGAGATGCTGCAGGGGCTACTGAAGAGTGTATGGAAGCAGGTGGCCCAGCAGACCCAGGCCCAGGCCCAGAGGCAAGCTCGGCAGAGCTTCCTGCAGGAGAGCCAGCGGCTGCTGCTGTGGGCGGAGGGTGTCCAGGCTCAGCTGCACAGCAAGGAGGAGGTGGTGGACATGACCTCAGCCCAGCGGCTACTGGAGGAACACCGAGACCTGCTGGAGGAGATTCACCTGCAGCAGGAGAGGTCAGTACCGGAAAACAGACAGGGCGCACTTGGGGCTGGCCAAGGCCCATGGGGACAGGCCACCAGAAAGAGAGAGGCAGGAAACAGTGCATCACCCAGGGGGTTGGCCCAAGCTGGTGTTTAGCATGATGCTCGAGGCAGGTTTTCGAGGAGGGAAGATGTAACCAAGGACTGGCCAGGCATCCTGCACACTTCAGGCAGGGACCGAGGACAGAAACTGAGCTGCCTGGGAAGTTCTAGTCAGTCCAGGCCTGGTCACACCCCATGCAGATGAGACTGATGGATTGATTTCAGTCAGGGTGGCCCAGCCTTTCAGCTATTCTGGGTAACACAGATCCCATTTGCCCCTGGAGGCAAATGGCCCAGGACCCCCATGGACTAAGATACCTACCTCCTCAGTATGGCGATGACTCTTCTGCATAGTTCATGGTTTGGGCCTGACAGGCAGGCAAAGTCACCGAGTACAGTTGCAGGCCATGCCTGCACAAGGGAGCCTGACAGGTTGCCCAGTAAGCACTGAGTCCATCCCATCCCCTGTTCACCAAACTACCTGGTTCAGGGCTGCAAAAGCTCAGAGAAGTGGAACCTTTTTCTAATTCACACAAAGCTGTTACCCGTTCCCAAGTCATGTACTTGTGGGCTGCACCCAACTGAGAAGGGAGCCTTTTCTAATTCATTGAGTCTCCACATGGGCTTGCAGTAGCCCTGCAGTCAGACATGTGTGTGGTTTGAGTGATTTTTCTGTGTTGTGCTGCCTCAGCCCCTCTACTTGCCTGGGCATTGGCCAGCTAGAGCAAGGGTATGACATGGCAGGGAGTATGAGAACTATTGAGTCCTAAGCACTGTGCTG
>NW_011888800.1:7518707-7537628 GCF_000151845.1 Pteropus vampyrus | reverse complement strand
CCCTCCCCTTCCTCAATGTTCCCTCCAGGGTCAGAGAGAAGCTGCAGAGTGTCCAGGAGCAGTGGACCAGGGTCCAGGAGAGGTGTGAGCAGAGAAGGAGGCAGCTGCTGGCTTCCCTCCAGTTCCAGGTGAGGGGCCCGACCAGGTACATGAGGCCTACCCTAGAGGAATGCCTAAGAGTCCGCTGCTACACTAATAACTGTGCAGAGCACTTTACACTTCATAAAGCACTTTCTCACACGTTATGTCACTGACCCTCACAGCATCCCTCATGAGACAGGCATTATATTATGGCTCTGATTTTTCCAGATAAGGAAAACTGAGGCTGAAGCCACACTGCTGGGAGACAGGGCTGGGCCCAAAGTCTTGAATAATGCCCTTCTTCATCTGGTTATTCCCCTTCCCCATTGTTTCTGGCCACACTCTAGGCTCTTCCATGGGTACCAGCCGCAGACTTTGGCTCTGTCAGATATTTGTTCTACCAATCTTAGGGGCTCAGAGCTTGACCAGACTATGGCCCTCCCAGAGCTTAAGCCTGTTTGGAGAGAGATGGCCATATGTGATCTTACGTGGGCTGCAGTGTTTCTGGCTGACCAGGCACTCCTGCCAGAACAGGGTGCCTTAGGGTCCAGGCCCTTACTCCCTCAGCCTCCTCCTACTGCTTTCCCTGAAACATTTCCCTCACAATCGTGATTTTCCTGTCCCCACTTGGGAGTAGCAACCCAAAGCCCCACCTCTCTTGTACCCTAGGATTGGCTCTGGTCCTGCTCTTCCCACAAGGGTCCCTTAGACTGCTCTCATAGAGGTCCTTATGCCAGCCCTTACCCCTGGTCTCTGAGACCCACTCTCTCCTGGTTCTTGGGCAGGAATGGAAGCAGGACGTGATGGAGCTGATGCTGTGGATGAAGGAGAAGGGGCTGGTGGTAGTGGATGAGCCCTCCCAGGAGCCTAGCAACATCCTGCAGAAACTCAAGAGGCATGAAGCAGCTGAGCGTGAGCTGCTGGCCACCCATGGGCACGTGGAGGGCCTGCAGCAGGTAGGGGCACTGGACAGAGGGTGCAGGGCCTACTCATCTTCAAGTTCCCTGCCCAGCTGCACAGGATGTTTTCATGGAACACACTCATTGAAGGAAGAATTGACTTCAGTTACCATGCAATTAGGATCCCCCAGCTTCCTCCTTCACTCAGCTGGGCAGCCCCTGGTCTGGGCACCCAAACCAGCCCCAAAACCTTCTGTCTTCCCTTTCCTTCAGTTTTCCAGATCTGCTCCAGAGCCTGCTTCCTCCACCTGAACAAAGACCTTCCCCACCATTGGCCAGATGCCTTCTCCCCCTGAGCTACTTGTGGGCATCAGAGGAAAACTCTCCCACCTTTGCTCACAGATTAGGGCCATATGAACTGCACAAGCCCTTGCAGCCTGTGAAATGCACCTTGTAGCCGGGCACGCCCACCTCTGCCACCGGGGTCTAGCCTGCTGAAACTGCTCATGGTACCAGCAGCTCAACATGACTCCCTGGGCCTTTTTGTCCACTGCAGATTGGCAGAGAACTGTCGAGCAGCAAGCCTTGTGTCCAGGAGGGTGTGCAGGCCAGGCTTCAGGGCCTGAGTAGCCAGTGGGAAGAGTTGAACCGCAAGATGGCAGAGCGTAGGGAGCAGCTCCAGCAGGCAAGGCAGCGGGACCAGCTCCTCGCACTGCTACAGGTCAGATGAAGAGAGGGGCAGAGCACAGGACAGAGATCAAGGCTGGGCTGGGAACAGGCAGGATGAGGAAGGGAGAGGAGGAATCTGGATGTTCTGCTGACTCTGGAGAGACCCTAGGATGTCCTGCAGCCTTTGGAGGCCTCTGGCCTATGGCAAGTCGAGCCTGGTTTTGCCCACCAGCAGGCAAATATGAGATTTTCTCTTGTGTGCCCAGCATATGGTTAATACAGCTTGAGTTCCCCAGGGAGAAAAAAAGTGTGAGGAGACAGGGGTGCTCATGAGGTTCCAGGGGAACCTCATGGTTTGGGCGCTGCTGCTGAGGTGGGGGCAGGTGGAAATGGTGGGGACAGAGGTTACAGTGGGTTCCGGGTGAATATGGTGTGCTACAAGCACTCAGTCCTAGAGCCCAAGAAGGGCCATTTGCTAGCCTGTATGTGGAGAGCCCAATGCAGCACCATTGTCCCTCCCCAGGATGCTAAGGAGAAGATGGAGCAGCTGGAGGGGGCCCTACAGAGAGCAGAAACAGGGCAGGACCTGTGCTCCAGCCGGGGGCTGCAGAAACAGCACCGCCAGCTGGAGAGCGAGAGCCAGACATTGGCCAGCAAAATGGCTGCCCTAGTCGCCCAGGCCCACCAGGTGGTCAATTCCGAGCCCATCATGGAGGAGACCCAAAAGTATCTCCAGAGGTACTCGCCTGCTTGTTCCATCTTCACCCCACCATGTGTCACCCTCCCATGTGAACATAAGGGCAGTTTTACCCAGTGAGCCCAGCAAAGTGGCACCTCCAGCACTGAGGTTGTCCAAATCCCTTTTCCTTTTGGGCGAATATGGTGTGCTACAGTCATTCCCAGGCTAGGAGAGCCAGAGACCCCAACTAAGGCAGCTGAGGCACCCCATGATCTGAAGTCAGACAGGTCATTTGGGCAGGAGGTTGGGCCATGGGCCCTCCCTAGCTGCCTCCTACCATCAAATTTCCGCCATACCCCACCTTGTTCCTCACAGGTCCCAGGCTGGGCCGCCGAAAGGACTGAAGGTTTGTTCTCACCTGTCCCCAACCCCTTTCATCTCTTCTGCCTCCACTTAGGTTGGAGTCCCTGCAGGGATGTCTGGCTGCCCGGCGTCTGCAGCTACAGGCCTCGGTTGAGCTGTACCAGTTCTACCACTTGATCACCTTGGAGCTCACGTGGGTAGCTGAGCATATGCCCAGTGCAAGCTCTGCCAGCTCCACCACGTGCTTGGATGATGCTCTGAGCCTTTGCCACAAGCACAAGGTAATGGCCCTCTTTTCCTCCCAGGACCCCTGATGCCTTATTCCCAGGCCTTGGAAGCTCTCTGCTGCTACTCAGGGTGTCCTTCTTTCCAAGTCTCTGCCCCCAGCTGCTCTCTGCCTGGGAGCTTTTCCATGTTTGGGGCCCGGAGCCACATCTATGGCTCTGTTCTGGGCACCCTATGGCTAAGGGAATCTGGGAACAGCCCCTCGTGCTATTCCATGGCAGGAGCTCCGGGCGGAGGTGAAAGCTCACCAGGGACAGGTGCAACAGGTGCTGGGTTCTGGACAGAGCCTAGCAGCCTCGGGGCACCCCCAAGCCTTGCATATCATGGAGCACTGCCAGGAACTGGAAGGCCGCTGGGCAGAGCTGGAGCAGGCGTGTGAGGAGCGGGCCGAGTGCTTGCAGCAGGCTGTCACTCTCCAGCAGGTAGGATGTAGAGAGCACAGGTCAGGCAAAGTGGCCAAAGTAGGCAGTCTCGATGAATGAGGTCTGTGGGACCTGGGACTCTCTGGGAGGTGGGTCAGTGATGAGAACTCTGGGCCAGGACCTGGCTGGTCCCTGTATGGACACAGAAGCCTCTTTGTGCTGGCCACTGGAGGGCCTAGCATGATGTCCCTAAGCATTGATGGAGGGGTCCCATCTGAGTTCATTGAGGTGAGTTGACACTATCCTTGGCAGTATTTTCTGGATGTGTCAGAGGTGGAGGGCTGGGCGGAAGAGAAGTGGCCACTGGTGAGCAGTCAGGACTACGGTGAAGATGAGGCAGGCACCACCAGGCTCATTAAGAAGCACCAGGTACCATATCCTGAGCATCCTCCACACAGTCTGGACTTGGGCAATGATGGGCCATCAGAGAAACTTCTATCACACGCCCAAAGGGCACTTCCTATTTCTCAGAGGCACAGAGCCCTGCTCTTTCTTCCAGAAGACACAGCCGGCCCCTTCCCCACCACCCACCCAAATCCCGCAGGGTCCCTGCTCTTGCCCGGTGCCCCCCTTCTTCAGAGGCAGCCCCTTTGAAGGACCCATCTCCCTCTTTAGTCTCTGTCCTAGTCTATCTCCGTGGCCTCGGGACTTCTCTGCCTTCTCTTCTTGCTTCCTCTCCTTCCCCGGCACCTTTCTACTCTCTTTTGGGGTCGCCCATTCTAGGCCTCTTCTCATCTTCCACAGGGTTCTTCTTCCTCCCATGCTCTGAATATCATCCTTTGAGTTAACCAAATGCCTTTCCTGAAACCTCCCTCCCCCCACACAAATACCCCAATTAAAAGGAGACCTAGAACACCTCTCCTGGGATCAGGCCCTCAGGACCACACAAGCCCCAGAACCTGAACCGAAGCAATCCTGGTTCCTGCTGGATCACTGAAGTGTCCTCTTGTCTGGGCACTTTTTCTGCACAACCCTAGTGACCAGTGTTTCAGTGTCCTGCGACTGAGGACTTTCCGTGAGCCATTCCTGTAGCCGTGGCCTCATGGAGCTTCAGTGTCTTGGGCATCCTGGGTACTTTGCTTAACTCTTTCCATCTCTTATACTGTGATGTTGGGGTTCAGTATCGTGCCATCTGTGCCCTCCCTCCCTTGGCTCGGATTACCCAGCATTCACCCTTCCCTGTAAATAGTGAGCCCTCTGAGGCCACAGTCCATGTCTTCACTTTTATGGAACAGTAAGAACTCCATCAGAACAGGTAGGTGGGTGATGGAGCCATGAGTGGACAGTTGGGTTAGAAATGGATGAGAGGATGTGGGGAGATGGGCGTGTGTGTGATCAATAGGTAAATAGATAGGTGGGTGGACAGATAAAAGAGTTACCCAATCTGAGCCTGGCCTGAGTCCTTGTGTGCTGGCAGGCCCTGCAACAAGAACTGGCTCTTTATTGGAGCTCCATGGAGAAGCTTGAGCAGAGGGTCCACACCCTCAGTGGCCCCGAGGGCCCTGAGCAGCTGGGCATGGTGCAAGAGAGGCTCCGGGGGCAACTACAGGTGCTGCAGGAGTTGGCAGCCTCACGGTGAGAGAAACCTTGCACCCCCTCTGGGTACAGGCGGTCTAGCCATGGTTGACTGTACGATCCCATACCACAACCCTGAGTTGGAAGGAACCCATGACCCCAGGCCCACAGAGATATGTCAGATGAGTCCTTGCTATGTGTTGCTCATCTCCTTCCATAAATTCCTCAGTGATGGCCCTCTGGGTAGGAACATGCACCTCCAGCTTCCAGCGAGCCATCTCTTCCCCGCATCCATACCTTTCCTGCCCTACACTGGCCTTCCTGTGTTTACTTATCCCTGAATCCAGAGCCACAGGCTTGGGCAGAGAACATGAATAACCATTTCCTTCAGGTCACTCCCTGTGGCTTGACCAGTTGTCCCCAGGAGGGTAGGCACCTAACTTCTGGGGAACCATGGGCCATCCCCACAGGGACCGAGAACTGGAGGGCACCCTGAAGCTGCACGAGTTCATGAGGGAAGCTAAGGAGCTGCAGAGCTGGCTAGCTAGCCAGACACAGGCGGCCAGGGGAGAGGAAAGCCTCGGAGAGGACCATGAGCACGTCCTGGTGAGAAGCGGACTGGGGCAAGGAGGAGCCCTGAGGCAGAATGCTGGGAGCTGGGCTGTGTGGAGAAAGGGGCCACGGAAATTATGAGCCCTGGCTAAGGACAGATCTCTGAATAGAGTGGGCAAGTGCTGCAGCTGTCTAACCCCACATTGCTGAGGCGTCACTGACACCTCACTTCCAGGCTGCTTGCTGCCTTGCCACCCTGTCACCCATTCCTCTTTTTCTTAGCACCTCTGCACCAAGTTTGCCAAGTTTCAGCACCAAGTGGAGATGGGCCGGCAGCAAGTGGCTATCTGCCAGCAACTGGTGGAGACGATGCTGGAGCGTGGGCACAGCACTGCTCCCAAGGCCCGTCGGAGGCAGCAGGAGCTGCAGTAAGTGCCCAGCAGGCCCGGCCAGGGGTGTAGGTTTGGGGAATGTGCAGGGCAGGCAGTTCTTAGAGTGTTAAGAGAGAGGGCAGCATGCTCTGAGGACCACATGTCTCTGCCTGCCCAGGAGGAGTCTGCAGAAGGCCTGGTCCAGGGAAACTGAACCAGCCACATGTGGCCTTGGCCTGTGCAGGAAGGTGAGGCTGGGAGTGCAAATCCAAGAGCTCTGCCCGGACCCCCAGGGGCACTCTTTCAAACCACTGGCTCCCAGGACCTGGAGGATAAGCTGAGGGAAGACTGCCTAGCTGCCTACCTAGCAAGTTTGGATCCACCCCTAGCCTGTGTACCGTGAGGAAAGGTCATGACTTGTTCATAACCCCTGGCACAGAGCCTGCCCTGGCAGGAGCCTTAGGAATTCAGTGAGAGTTTGCAGAGTTAATGAGAAATGGAAAGAAGACATGGCCTGTGCTTCCAAGCGTTTATAATCGATTGATAATATTCAGACTGGAACACGCAAGATGGAAGGAGTGTCACAAGGAATAGAAATCAACTAAATACTGAACTTGATAGCAGCAAAGGATTGAATTCATAGTGAAGTTGGAAAGATGGGTTCCAGGGAGGAAGGTCTGCAGGCAGGGCCAGAGGCAGGAGAGGAGTTTTGGGCCAGTCCTGGAAACACCCAGAGAGGCGAAGAGCTGGCCAGACTTAGCAAGGGGGCGGAACGCAATGCTGGGTCAATAGCTGATGTGTTGCTGGTCTCTTGCATGCCTTGGGGCAGGGCTGCCTGGTCGGAGCTATGGGAGCTGACCCAGGCCCGAGGCCAGCTGCTCAGAGATGCCGAAATCACGCTCAGAATGCACAGAGATCTGTCGGAAGCCCTCACCCAGATCCAGGTGTGAGCCCAGGGGAGAGAGGGGATTCTTTCTAGAAGTGGATCCACCCCAGGCTGTGCTCCACCTTCCCTCCCCCCACACAAATACCCCAATTAAAAGGAGACCTAGAACACCTCTCCTGGGATCAGGCCCTCAGGACCACACAAGCCCCAGAACATGAACCGAAGCAATCCTGGTTCCTGCTGGATCACTGAAGTGTCCTCTTGTCTGGGCACTTTTTCTGCACAACCCTAGTGACCAGTGTTTCAGTGTCCTGCGACTGAGGACTTTCCGTGAGCCATTCCTGTAGCCGTGGCCTCATGGAGCTTCAGTGTCTTGGGCATCCTGGGTACTTTGCTTAACTCTTTCCATCTCTTATACTGTGATGTTGGGGTTCAGTATCGTGCCATCTGTGCCCTCCCTCCCTTGGCTCGGATTACCCAGCATTCACCCTTCCCTGTAAATAGTGAGCCCTCTGAGGCCACAGTCCATGTCTTCACTTTTATGGAACAGTAAGAACTCCATCAGAACAGGTAGGTGGGTGATGGAGCCATGAGTGGACAGTTGGGTTAGAAATGGATGAGAGGATGTGGGGAGATGGGCGTGTGTGTGATCAATAGGTAAATAGATAGGTGGGTGGACAGATAAAAGAGTTACCCAATCTGAGCCTGGCCTGAGTCCTTGTGTGCTGGCAGGCCCTGCAACAAGAACTGGCTCTTTATTGGAGCTCCATGGAGAAGCTTGAGCAGAGGGTCCACACCCTCAGTGGCCCCGAGGGCCCTGAGCAGCTGGGCATGGTGCAAGAGAGGCTCCGGGGGCAACTACAGGTGCTGCAGGAGTTGGCAGCCTCACGGTGAGAGAAACCTTGCACCCCCTCTGGGGACAGGCGGTCTAGCCATGGTTGACTGTACGATCCCATACCACAACGCTGAGCTGGAAGGAACCCATGACCCCAGGCCCACAGAGATATGTCAGATGAGTCCTTGCTATGTGTTGCTCATCTCCTTCCATAAATTCCTCAGTGATGGCCCTCTGGGTAGGAACATGCACCTCCAGCTTCCAGCGAGCCATCTCTTCCCCGCATCCATACCTTTCCTGCCCTACACTGGCCTTCCTGTGTTTACTTATCCCTGAATCCAGAGCCACAGGCTTGGGCAGAGAACATGAATAACCATTTCCTTCAGGTCACTCCCTGTGGCTTGACCAGTTGTCCCCAGGAGGGTAGGCACCTAACTTCTGGGGAACCATGGGCCATCCCCACAGGGACCGAGAACTGGAGGGCACCCTGAAGCTGCACGAGTTCATGAGGGAAGCTAAGGAGCTGCAGAGCTGGCTAGCTAACCAGACACAGGCGGCCAGAGAAGAGGAAAGCCTCGGAGAGGACCATGAGCACGTCCTGGTGAGAAGCGGGCTGGGGCAAGGAGGAGCCCTGAGGCAGAATGCTGGGAGCTGGGCTGTGTGGAGAAAGGGGCCACGGAAATTATGAGCCCTGGCTAAGGACAGATCTCTGAATAGAGTGGGCAAGTGCTGCAGCTGTCTAACCCCACATTGCTGAGGCGTCACTGACACCTCACTTCCAGGCTGCTTGCTGCCTTGCCACCCTGTCACCCATTCCTCTTTTTCTTAGCACCTCTGCACCAAGTTTGCCAAGTTTCAGCACCAAGTGGAGATGGGCCGGCAGCAAGTGGCTATCTGCCAGCAACTGGTGGAGACGATGCTGGAGCGTGGGCACAGCACTGCTCCCAAGGCCCGTCGGAGGCAGCAGGAGCTGCAGTAAGTGCCCAGCAGGCCCGGCCAGGGGTGTAGGTTTGGGGAATGTGCAGGGCAGGCAGTTCTTAGAGTGTTAAGAGAGAGGGCAGCATGCTCTGAGGACCACATGTCTCTGCCTGCCCAGGAGGAGTCTGCAGAAGGCCTGGTCCAGGGAAACTGAACCAGCCACATGTGGCCTTGGCCTGTGCAGGAAGGTGAGGCTGGGAGTGCAAATCCAAGAGCTCTGCCCGGACCCCCAGGGGCACTCTTTCAAACCACTGGCTCCCAGGACCTGGAGGATAAGCTGAGGGAAGACTGCCTAGCTGCCTACCTAGCAAGTTTGGATCCACCCCTAGCCTGTGTACCGTGAGGAAAGGTCATGACTTGTTCATAACCCCTGGCACAGAGCCTGCCCTGGCAGGAGCCTTAGGAATTCAGTGAGAGTTTGCAGAGTTAATGAGAAATGGAAAGAAGACATGGCCTGTGCTTCCAAGCGTTTATAATCGATTGATAATATTCAGACTGGAACACGCAAGATGGAAGGAGTGTCACAAGGAATAGAAATCAACTAAATACTGAACTTGATAGCAGCAAAGGATTGAATTCATAGTGAAGTTGGAAAGATGGGTTCCAGGGAGGAAGGTCTGCAGGCAGGGCCAGAGGCAGGAGAGGAGTTTTGGGCCAGTCCTGGAAACACCCAGAGAGGCGAAGAGCTGGCCAGACTTAGCAAGGGGGCGGAACGCAATGCTGGGTCAATAGCTGATGTGTTGCTGGTCTCTTGCATGCCTTGGGGCAGGGCTGCCTGGTCGGAGCTATGGGAGCTGACCCTGGCCCGAGGCCAGCTGCTCAGAGATGCCGAAATCACGCTCAGAATGCACAGAGATCTGTCGGAAGCCCTCACCCAGATCCAGGTGTGAGCCCAGGGGAGAGAGGGGATTCTTTCTAGAAGTGGATCCACCCCAGGCTGTGCTCCACCTTCCATTCCTAATCCTCTGGGCCATGTCTTCTCCTCAGGAGAAAGCCACAAGCCTCCCCAGTGACTTGGCCCAGGACTTGCGTGGACTAGAGGCCCAGACGAGGAGACACGAGGGGCTAGAGCACGAACTTGTGGGCACCGAGCGGCAGGTAAGCTTAGGTCTGGCTGCCTCTCCCACTCGGGCCCCTGCAGCCCCCCTCAGTTCTGCCCAGCTGTTCTTCTAGATTTTCTATACTCCCTTGGGACTTATATTTGGGCCCCATCACATACAGCAGGGCATGGCCCAAAGAGGAATCTGTGGGATGGGCAGGCCCTTCTGCCTCTTGGAGGATATGACTCTTCCCTCCCTATACCTTACCCTGAGCCCAGCTGCAGGAGCTGCTGGAGACAGGAGGCATGGTGCAGAAGCTGGGCCCTCAGGCCCATGCAGTGCAGCAGAGGCAGCAGGCACTGGTGCAGGCCTGGGAGGCCCTGAAACTACACATGGAGCAGCGCAAGGCCCAGCTGAAGCAGGCTTGCCTCCTGGCCCGCTTCCACACAGCGGTGAGGGCTCCTTCCCCTGGGGCAGCACATGTGTGTCTGTGGGGGCAGGGGCGGGGGTACATGTTATACCATGCATGGAAGGCCCTCCAGCTCTGGAATGAGAAAAGTATGGACATGAAATGGGAGAGCATGAGCACATCTGAATATTGGTCTGGCTGGCCAGAGAGCTGAATAGCAGTGACTGTTCAGGTTTGGGTCAACACCAGCCCAGGTGAGTGACAAGGCAGTCAAGAGACAAGGGTCTCAGCCAGAGCTGAGAAATAAAAGTGGTCCAAGAAAGCCCATAACTGGAGACTCAGATGTTCTAGACGGTGACCTTGGGAATAAACAGTGTCTACTTAACATGTGCATTTAGCTCTTTGCTAGGAGGGTGCTAGAATCTGCGTAAGAGAGAGCCACTTCCCTCGTGGAGCCTGTCTAGATGAGGAGATGAGCCTAATACCCAAGAGAGTCAGGTTGAGACAGTGGGCTCTGGTGTGGGATGCCCCCAGAGTCCCCATGTCCTGGTGCCTGGTAGACCAGAAAGCCCAAACTATAACTGTGGAAAGGTTTGTGTTTAGGGACCCTATTCTGCCACTTTCTAGATGTGTGGGCTTCAGCAAGACACTTAATTCTAGGTCGTTAGCCTGTTTGTGATTGCCCAAAGTTTACAAAACTCTTTCATGCACATGGTGCCATTTACCCTTCTTCATCTGTGCAATGAGATGTTTGGGCAAGGGTCCAAGGCCCCACCAGCTTTAACATGGTGTTTGTACACAAATCAACAAAAGTAGTTTACGTTAAGTTGGAAATCCAGAGGACGAAGCGAGTAGTAAGATGTCAAGGTGCCAGGGAAGACTTCATGAAGCAAAGAAGGCCTTGGCACTTAAAAAAATGTGTGAGCTTGGAAGAGATAGAAGGAAGGAGGAAGAGCTTCTGAAGCAGGAGAGGCAGCAGAAGCAGAGGGGGGAGATAAGACTTGGTGAGGGTGACAGGGAGGCTGGGCTGGATATGGAGAGTTTAGTTGACCTGGGAGGACTGGGTAAGATGACAGTAGAGGAACCAGGTGACAAAGGGCCCCTGAGCCTCACCTGAGGCTGTGACCCAGGACAGCTCAGGCCACTGCAATGAATGAGTGGATCCAGGTGGTTGTGCCTCAGAGCCTGGTTCTCTGCCACTGACCCAGTTCTCACCCAGTTCTCTCGCTCCATCTCTTTGGGATCCAGGTGCAGGACTACATGTCCTGGGTGGCTGGTGTATGGCAGGAGCTGCAAGAGGAGAAGAACTCCCAAGAGGGCAGCAGTGTTCAGATAAAGCTCAGCATTCACCAACAGCTTCGGGCAGAGCTGGAGGCCCAGGAGGAGCTACACCAGCGGGCCAGCCAGCTGGGCCAGCAGGCACTTCTGGCTGCAGAAACACCCATCAAGGAGGTGGGCCCCCTTTTCTGGTGCCCCCTAGCCTACCTTGACCTCGCCTGAGCCTGACCTCCTTGTGCCCTGCCCCACTGTGCACAGGCCTCTCCTCAGAAGCCTCCCTCAGGATGTGCTTCTTTCTCATCCATGTGGCAACCCCTAGCACAGGCTCCCAAATGCTTGTCCCCAGGTCCAGGAAGGGCTGCAGGCCCTGAAGGACAGGCGGGAGCAGCTGTTCCAGGCCTGGGAGCAGAAGCAAGAGAGGCTGCAGGCCACACAGCAGGAGCAGCTCTTCCTCAGGAAGTGTGGTCACCTGGAAGAAACCCTCACGGCCCAGGAGGCAGGTGCCCTTACCCCAACACGCACATCCTAGTGCTCTCTCTGCTCCATCTCCCCTCCCTCTAACTCGCTTCCTTGCTCCTTGGGGCTCTGGCTTTTTTCCAATATGGAGCACAGAGGCTGTGTACCACCTCAGCACAGAGACAGCTGCTAATGGGGCTGAGCAGACTGGCTGTCTGGACAGTCCCTGATGGCCTCTGTTTCTTTTCCGTGGGCTGATCCAGGTCTCCCTGAAAACCAGTGTCCTAGGGAGCTCAGTGGAAGAGGTAGAACAGTTGATCTGGAAGCATGAGACCTTCCAGAAGGTGCTGACTGCCCAGGATGAGAAGGTATTGGGCTCGGGGAGTCCTGGGCCTTGTCAGAGTTGGTGGGGTAGAGGGTGAGGGAGTCTGGGAACTTTGGAGAGTCCTAAAAGGGGGACGCAGTATGCTGGGTGTGTACCCATAGGCAGTGTTGCGGGGGACGGTGACCTGTGAGGCTAGGGGTGTCTGGTTAGGGCTGACTGAGCAGAGTTAGATGTTTGGCTCAAGAGGTCCTTGAATGGGGTGGGCCACACTGCAGGAGCAAAGAGTCCATTTGGCCCCATATCATTTTGTCACTGGGTTCTGGCTCGCTGGGAGATGGGCCAGCCTTAAGTCAGCCCTAGGCCACAAAGGCCTGAGGGAAGGGCTTCCCTGTGGGCCAGCCCCTGCGCCAGACTCACCAGCATGAGAGAACAGCAGGCTGTGCCCCCGCCCCACAGGAGGCAGCTCTGTGTGAGCAGGCAGACACACTCCGAGGCCCCAGGGTCCAGGACCTGCTCCACACAGTGTTGGAACATCGGGCTCGAGTGAAGGAACTGGCAGAGACCCGAGGACAGGCCCTGCACACCTCCCTGCTGATGGCTGGCTTCACTAGGGCCACGACCCAGGTCAGAGGGCAACCACTCAGCCCAGTGCCTTCCATTGGGCCACTTTTTACAGTTAACAGATGACATTCACCTTCCTGGGCTCTTTCAGCCCTAACCACAACCCTGTAATGAGAACACTGAGGTTTGGAGAGTTAAATGGCTTTCCCAGAGGCCATGCTGAAACCCAGAACATTTGAGTCGAAGACCCTGTGTGCAGAGAGCCCACTGCATCCTGAGCTCTTGCAGCGCTGTGTGGCAAAGAAAGGCAGGGGAGGGAGCAATGTGATCCAGGTTCTAGGACCAGGCAAGCTTCATCTCCCAGCATGAATTCCCACCCAAAGGCCCTGCTGGCTCCTTCCTGTGGCTTGTGGGGGAAGTGGGGAGGGCTAGCTGGGCCTGGGACATGTCTTCCCGGTCTAGAATCACTGGTTCTCATTTACCAGGCTCTGCCCAACCCTGCCCTTGGGGCCAGCAGTCAGCTACCTGGACACAGCTAAGGGTAAATGGGACATCTCTGTGGACCAAGGCAATATCAGCATCTCGGAATCCATGTCCCCACCCCCACCAGGCCGAGGACTGGATTCAGGAGCGGGTCCAGCAGTTGGAAGAGCCACTGCCTCCTGGAGATCTGAAAGATAAGTTGAGGCACCTGCAGAAGCACCAGGCCTTCAAGGCTGAGATCCAGGCCCATGAGGATGTCATAACAGCTGTCATCAAGGTAACAGCCAGGCCCTCAGCCCCAGCCCTGCCCCAAAGTTGGACTCCAGGATGGCCAAGGGGAAAGGTCTTAGGCAGGAAGGAGGGTGGGTGAGGGCTGTGATGGCAGAAAAGCAGGAGGAAGGGTAACTTAACAATCATGATCTCCTGGTGTCCCCTGCCTCCCCAGGAGGGCGAGGCTCTCCTGGCACAGAGCCATCCTTGGACAGGAGCGGTCTCCCAGAGGCTGCAGGCACTGCAGAAACACTGGGAGAAGCTGAGGCAGGCGGTGGCCCTCCAGGGCCAGGACCTGGAGGACATGCAGAACTTCCTGAAGTTCCTGCAGAGCGTGGACTGTGCAGAGGCCTGGATCCAGGACATGGTGAGGCCCAGCTGGGCAGGGGCAGAGCTGAGGGTGAAGTTGTACAGCTGAGGGTGAAGTTGTACGGCTGAGGGATGGGGGCTAGCCCCAAGCCTGCAGGCCTCTGGTTCCCTGGGCAGGAAGTGCCCAAAGCCGCCACTCACCCTGACGCTGCCCCAGCAGCTGGGTGCTAGGGGGCTGGGTACACCAGGGCTGATGCTCAAGAGTTCTGCCCTCCCAGGAGGTGATGGTGAACATCGGTGATCTGGGCCAGGACCTGGAGCACTGCCTGAAGCTCCGCAGACAGCTCCGGGAGTTCCGGGGAATCTGGGCCGGGGTAAGGAGGCCATGCCTGGGAGAGGTCAGCCAGCGCATCCCCGCACTGGGAGATACAGCTCAGAGTAGTGACTGAGCATGGGCTCTGGAGCCATATGTAGGCTCAAGTGTCAGCTCCACACTCTACCTGCATGTGCTTAGGCAGACTTCCTCATCTTGCTGAGCCTTAGTTTCTTCATCTTTAAAATGGGGATAACACAGAGGTAAGAAAGTAATACGTGCCGTGGTAGTTACACAAATCTATACGTGTAATGAAACTACAGAGCACTATACCTCTCCCCAGACACATACACATGAGCGCATGTAGAAACCGATGAACTCTGAGCGAAATCTGTAATCTAGTTAATAGACAAATGTGTTTCCTGGTTTTCATATTATACTGTAGATATGTAAGATGTTAACCAGTGGGGGAAGCTAGGGAAGGGTACATGGGATGCTCTATACTACTTTTGCAATTTCCTGTGCATCTATAATTATTTCAAAATTTAAAATTAAAAACATGCATGTGTGCCTGGATATAGTAGATAATCGATAACCGTCCCTTAGCATCACAGCATCTCCTTCTCACTTCCCTGCACACACACCCCCAAACATCCTTTATTCTCAGCGTGGTGTAGGGGAAATCGGACAGATATATTCACAATCAGATGTTCGAGACCAAACACATTCCCCTGATGTTAAGTACACATGATTTTTCAAGGGGCTGCAGAGCTCCAAGCTAAGATGTCCTTTACTAATGGAGGAATGTCACAGCCACTATACCAGATGCTGTAGTAGAAAGAACACTAGATTCAGGAGCTGGGCTTGATCCTGGCTCTGCCCCAAAGCAGCCACATCAGCCTTTGAGCTCTGCTCTGGCACTTATAAAAGGAGAGGAACCCTCTTCCCTGCCTACCTGATCTAAGACACTTCATAGGGAAGTGCTTTGGAAATTTAACAAGCTCTGCAAATACAAGGTGGTTTTACCAAGGGCAGGAAGCCTGAGAACCCCACCCACTGTCAAGGGCTCCTCCCTAGATACCTTTAAGCCCTACCCACTGTCTTAAGCAGTGGCAGCCTCAGCTCAGTGATAGGGACATCCAACTCCAGGAGGCCCAAGCTCACCATTTCATTCTACCCCTTGCTTTGCTTTTCTTATCCCAAGAAACTGCATTTTAACTTTAAACGCTTCTACTAATCAGTACATACCCACCCTCCCACTCCTGCCTGGTCTTGACCCAGGGAGCATGTCTTTTCTAGCCTTAGAGACAACTCTGGGGCTCCTAGTATATCCCAGAATGGGATGGGATACGATGGCCATGGCGGAGGAAGCCGCTGTCTCCACTCCCCAGACAAGCTGCTCCTCACCCTCTCTCAGGCCTAAACAGACCCTCCAAGTGCTGACTGGAGCACAAAGAAGGGGCTTGGAGCAGCTGGTGCCAATGCCCTCATCCTGTCTCACACAGGACATGGTGGATGATGCCTACATCAGGAACATCAATGACTTGTCACTGCAGCTCAAGAACAGGGACCCTGAGCAAGTCAGGACCATCTGCCAGCGGCGACACCATCTCAACAATAGGCTAGTCCCAGAGCCAGAAATGGTGCGGCAGGATAGGGGGCTAGAGGGCCACCTCAGACTGAGCCTCACACTGTCTCTGCTAGGTGGCACAGTTTCCATGGCAACCTGCTTCACTACCAGCGGCAGCTTGAAGAGGCCCTGGAGATACACACATTGTCCCTTGAGCTGGATGCCGTCACAGAGCAGATTGGGGAGAAGGTAAGCAGCCAAAGCGCAAACAGCCCGTGGTGGGGCATTGCCCATGGAGTCCCCCATGTGCCCTGCCCCTTGCCCGTCTCACCTCTTCAGGGTGGGGACTTGGAGGTCCTGCCAGGGGTGTGTCAGGGGGGAGCCAGGGGCTCTCAGAATCAACTACAGACCACAGATGCCCCCACTGCAGGCTCAGAGTCCAGCCCACCTACACCCTTTTGCCCCTAGAAGCACCGTGGGTCCAGAGGCCAGAGCCTGTCACCCCCAGTTTCCTCTGTTGTCCTTGAGCAAGCCCTGAGCCCACAGGAGGTTTGTCCCAGGCTTGTGTCAGCCACCGCAGAGAAACGTGGGCTGCACACCAGTAGAGGTGGAAGTGAAGAGCCTGAGAAGCCCCAGTGGACCATTCTTACTCTTCCTCCGGTTTCCACCTCGGCCAGGCCTGGCTGTCCATGCTCAGTTGCCCCCAGAGGCATGAGAGTTGAAGGAGACCGTGCATGTGAAAGCACCTCACAGATGAATATCACTGCCTCAGAGGACATCCCCACCCCAAGGCTCTCCTCAGAACCTTCCTCCTTCACAGAAGGAAGGGGCCTCTAGTCAGGGCGGGCACCCCACTCCGGCCCCTCCGAGGACACTGGGAAGGGACTCACGCTGAGTGCTTACTTTCCACCCACAAACCCTGAGGCCAGTGACCTCTCTGCAGTGAGGGAGGAACTGGAGAGAGGCCACACTATCTCCCCATTCCTCCTCAGGCCACCCTGGTCCAGGCCCTGGACTGCGGGAAAGATCTGGAAAGCGTGCAGAGGCTGCTGCAGAAACACAAGAAGTTGGAGCAGGAAATGGGCCTCATTCAGGCCCAGGTGGAGGTGTGCTGCTGGGTGTGGAGGTGGACCTAGGCCAGAGTACCTCCTCTGTGGGACCCTGTGCAGAGGACAACAGAGCTTCAGTACCTTGAGAGCCAGCCAGATTCACTCGGCTGTTATTCCCACAGACGGGGGGCCTCCTGCAGCTGGGGACCCCACCTGAGTAAAACCTGCCCCTCCACCCCAGCCCCTGATCCTGCTTCCCTCAAAAGCCCCTAGAGCGTGAGGTGGGCCGCCTCTGCCGAAGAAACCCCAGGGCAGCCCACAGCCTCAGCGGCAAGCAGCAGGAGATGGTGGACAGCTGGCAGCGGCTCCTAAGCAGGGTCCAAAAGTGGTATGAGCCCTCACTGCCCTCCCTGACCCATCCCTCAGGCCATACACCTCCCCTTGGCCCTGGTTTTCCCCTAAGAATCTTTCCTTCCATCCTTCAAATAGCTGTCTGTGTTGTCACCCCATTAATCCCAGCCCCTGGGCCCATCTTTGGCTGAGGGGATTTAGGCACTGGTGGGCACAGGGAGAAAAAAGGGCTCAGAGGCCCCAGGACTAGCCGATGAACCCTGTGGGCAGGAGGGAGTCGCTGGATGCCTCGCACCAAGCTCAGAAACTGCAGATGATGCTACAGGAATTGCTTGTCTGGGCCCGGAGGCTGCGAGCTGAAATGGACACCCGAAGCGCTCCCCGCAGCTCTGCAGAGGCCCAGCACATGTTGGAGAAGCACCAGGAGCACAAGGTGGGCAGCTGGGATCCTGGAACCTTTCCTGGGATCTTGCCTCCTCTCTACCCTCTCCCTTACTGTGATCCCAACCTCCTCCTGGGTCCTTTCTCAGTCACCTGCCTCTGCCTTTCTCCTCTTCCATCCCACCCCCTCAGCGGTCTCCCCATCTCTCCTCCTGCTCACTGGGCCTCCTCCAGCCCTGAAGGCCTCGGCCTCTGGGATATGAGCCCAGTCCTGTTACAGGCCGAGCTGGACTCCCGAACAGACAGCATCAACCTGGCCCGGAGCACAGGGCAGCAACTACTTGCAGCTGGCCACCCATCCGCCCCTGACATCTGCCAGGCCCTGGCTGGCTTAGAGCAAGAGCTGAACAGCTTGGAAGGGGCCTGGCAAGAACACCAGCTCCAGCTTCAGCAGGCCTTGGAGATACAGGTAGGCAGCCTCCATCCTGCCCCCACCCACTGGGGCCTGCACTGACCCCAGGGACCCTGGTCAAAGCCAAAGATAGAGAGGCTGCTATGACAGGGCCTCTTACCGCCACCCACCACTCACCACTCACCAGTCACCACTCACTGCCTAACTCTCCCACAAGTCTGGCCTGCGGTAGACACATTCTGTTGAGCCAGGCCCTGAGTCCCTGCTTTCTCCACTGGACCACCAACAGGTTTACCTCACCAGCAGTGATTGGACCCTCTGCTCATTTCCTCTTGCCTTTATCTTTCCCAACAGTTGTTTCTGAGCTCTGTGGAGCAGATGGAAAGTTGGCTCTGCAGCCAGGAAGCCTGCCCAGCCAGCAAAGGACTGGGGGTAGGTGCCCAGCAGGAGTGAGGGAGGGTTTACAAGAACAGCATTAGGGATCAATTCCAGCCAGTGCTACCTGAGCTCCCCAGGCTCAGAGGATCTCCTCACCTCAACCATGTCAGTCATTAAGCTGTCACATGCTCATTGATGTGAGCAGTTCTTATGCACCTGGGCTAGGCCCCACCAGAAATGCAAATGCCGTGGGAGCTTAGAGGGTGAGTGTGTGACCCTGGACCCGTTCTTGCCTCCTTGCCACCACCCTTCTCTCCTCTGCCCTCCTCACTTCCTTACATGCAGAGGTTTGCTTCTGTCCCACCTCTGTCCCAACCCTGTGGCAGGGAAGCCTGACCCTTGGGAGACTTCAGAGAAAAATTGGGCTAGCCCGTCCTGTGCTGATGCAGCATTACTAGGAGCTTTTCACCTGGTAGATGACAAGCTCCACCTGCCCTGGAAATTGTAACCCTCAAACCTTATTCCCAATACCTTCCCTGGCTGAGAATCTCAATCCTAAAGCCAGATACAGCCTTGAGGGGTTATAGGGTTGTGTTCATGCAGAGCACTCAACATGGGGGTGAGTATTTGCTAGTATGGCTGTAGGTGGGAAAGCAGGTAGCTTGGGATGGGGAGGGGGCAGCCCCATGGACGGTGTCAGCTTCCCCTGCTCCCACCAGGACCCCTTGGCCAATGTGGAGACCCTCCTGTGGAAGCACAAGGTGCTGGAGCAGGGCCTGGAGGCACAGGCAGAAAAGATCA